>NC_048308.1:28903757-29203757 GCF_013100865.1 Trachemys scripta elegans
TGCAGACTAAATAACCCCAGTTCCCTCAGCCTCTCCTCATAAGTCACTAGTTTCTGTTTCCAATCGGAACATCCCCTGGGTCCCAAACTTTGACTAACTGCTCAGGTCAAAAAAAGGGGCAACAATGTTTATAGCAATGCAGTAGTAGTGCAAGCTTCCCCATACAGGCCTGTTAATAGGCCTTGATCTTGTCCTGAAAAAAAATGCCCCCTCTAGGGTTGAGAAAGTAATTCACTTGCTCTGGCTATTCAGCCATTGTCTTTGGGTAAGCAAGGTTTCCAGCTATATTGCTGGGCACTGTACCCTGCTCACTAGGAACTGTATAGATAATACCAACAAAACAGATACTGAACAGCTATCAGGCCATATTGCTCAGTTACTTTGGCTGGCCCGATTGGACCCTGCAACCTGAAGATGAAAGTTCTGTACTACACAATTAGTCACTTGAGCCACAACGTCTCACTGGTATAAAAAAAAAAAACACCCCAGGTTAAACAGTTATGCTTAATAAGTATAAAAGAGGCTCTTTCAATTATTTTTAAAAATACATTTATTCCTGCTTAATTGATTTGTTTAAAAAGCTTACATGGAACTTTACATTAGGTTTATATTTCTACTTTCTTTTTTGTAGCTTAAGACATCTCAGCTGTTGTTTTTATTGTCTCATCAGTTATAATACAATGAGGAGTCTGGTGACTTCAAAGACTAAGGGTATGTCTACACTACGAAATTAGTTCGAATTTATAGAAGCCGGTTTTATTGAAATCGGTTGTATACAGCCGATTGTGTATGTCCACACAATAAAATGCTCTAGGTGCTCTAGTCGGCAGACCGCGTCCACAGTACGAGGCTAGCGTCGACTTCCGGAGCATTGCACTATGGGTAGCTATCCCACAGCTATCCCACAGTTCCCGCAGTCTCCGCCGCCCCTTGGAATTCTGGGTTGAGATCCCAATGCCCGGATGATGCAAAACAGTGTCGCGGGCGGTTCTGGGTACATGTCGTCAGGCCCCTCCCCCCTCGTCACAGCAACGGCAGACAATAGATTCGCGCCTTTTTACCTGGGTTACCTGTGCAGACAACATACCACGGCAAGCATGGAGCCCGCTCAGCTCAGCTGAGCTCACCGTCACCATATGTCCTCTGGGTGCCGGCAGACGTGGGACTGCATTGCTACACAGCAGCAGCTGCTAACTGCCTTTTGGCGGTAGACGGTGTAGCATGAGTGATAGCCGTGGGGCTGGCAGCCGTAGTGCTGCATTGCACCAGCCCCTTCCAGGCGATGGTATATTATGACTGGTACCCGTCGTCATCATACTGGTATGGCTGTCAATCATGGCCACCTGGGCAGACATGCTACTGTTTCGATGATGACGGTTACCAGTCATAATATACTATTTTCTGCCAATTGCCCAATATTGTCTGCTAAGCACCCAGAAGAGGCCGAGGGCGATGCTGGGTGCTGGCGGACGTGGGGCTGGCAGACGTGGGGCTGCATTGCTACACAGCAGCAGCCCCTTGCCTTTTGGCAGATGATGGTATATTATGATTGGTACCCGTCATCGTCATACTGGTATGGCTGTCACTCATGCTGCAGCGTCGGCTGCCACCTTAAGATGTAAAAAATAGATTTGTTCTGTGTTCATTTGCTTCCCCTTCCTCCGTGAAATCAACGGCCTGCTAAGCCCAGGGTTTCCAGTTTAATCTTTGGGGGGACCATTCTGTGTGACAGTTGTTTGTGTTTCTCCCTGTTCCTGTACCTGTACGCCATGTCGTCACTCGGCCCTCCCTCCCTCCCTCCCGCCCTCCTTCTCCTGGTCCATCAGATACTACTTTCGCGCCTTTTTTCTGACCAGGCGCCATAGCTAGCACTGGGATCATGGAGCCCGCTCAGATCACCGCGGCAATTATGAGCACTATGAACACCACGCGCATTGTCCTGGAGTATATGCAGAGCCAGAACATGCCAAGGCGAAACCCGGACCAGGCGAGGAGGCGATTGCAGCACGGCGACGAGAGTGATGAGGAAATTGACATGGCCATAGACCTCTCACAAGGCACAGGCCCCAGCAATGTGGAAATCATGGTGTCACTGGGGCAGGTTGATTCCGTGGAACGCCGATTCTGGGCCCGGGAAACAAGCACAGACTGGTGGGACCGCATCGTGCTGCAGGTATGGGACGATTCCCAGTGGCTGCGAAACTTTCGCATGCGTAAGGGCACTTTCATGGAACTTTGTGACTTGCTTTCCCCTGCCCTGAAACGCCAGGATACCAAGATGAGAGCAGCCCTCACAGTTGAGAAGCGAGTGGCGATAGCCCTGTGGAAGCTTGCAACGCCAGACAGCTACCGGTCAGTCGGGAATCAATTTGGAGTGGGCAAATCTACTGTGGGGGCTGCTGTGATCCAATTTGCCAGGGCAATGAAAGACCTGGTGATAGCAAGGGTAGTGACTCTGGGCAACGTGCAGTCAATAGTGGATGGTTTTGCTGAAATGGGATTCCCAAACTGTGGCGGGGCCATAGACGGAACCCATATCCCTATCTTGTCACCGGAGCACCAAGCCACCGACTACGTAAACCGCAAGGGGTACTTTTCAATGCTGCTGCAAGCCCTGGTGGATCACAAGGGACGTTTCACCAACATCAACGTGGGATGGCCGGGAAAGGTACATGATGCTCGCGTCTTCAGGAACTCTGCTCTGTTTCGAAAGCTGGAGGAAGGGACTTTCTTCCCGGACCAGAAAGTGACCATTGGGGATGTTGAAATGCCTATCGTGATCCTTGGGGACCCAGCCTACCCCTTAATGCCATGGCTCATGAAGCCATACACAGGCAGCCTGGACAGTAGTCAGGACCTGTTCAACTACAGGCTGAGCAAGTGCCGAATGGTGGTGGAATGTGCATTTGGACGTTTAAAAGCGCGCTGGCGCAGCTTACTGACTCGCTCAGACCTCAGCGAAAAGAATATCCCCATTGTTATTGCTGCTTGCTGTGCGCTCCACAATATCTGTGAGAGTAAGGGGGAGACCTTTATGGCGGGGTGGGAGGTTGAGGCAACTCGCCTGGCCGCTGATTACGCGCAGCCAGACACCAGGGCGGTTAGAGGAGCACAGCAGGGCGCGGTGCGCATCAGAGAAGCTTTGAAAACGAGTTTTGTGACTGGCCAGGCTACTGTGTGAAACTTCTGTTTGTTTCTCCTTGATGAACCCTCCAACCCCCCCCCCCGACCCGGTTCACTCTACTTCCCTGTAAACCAACCACCCCACCCCACCCTCCCCTCCCCTCCCGCTTGCAGAGGCAATAAAGTCATTGTTTTTTCACATTCATGCATTCTTTATTAGTTCCTTACAGAGGTAGGGGGATAATTGCCAAGGTAGCTGGGATGGGTGGGGGAGGAGGGATGGAAAAGGACACACTGCATTTTAAAACTT
Organism: Trachemys scripta elegans; assembly: GCF_013100865.1. NCBI lineage: Eukaryota > Metazoa > Chordata > Testudines > Emydidae > Trachemys > Trachemys scripta. The sequence goes on from NC_048308.1 coordinate 28,907,191, forward strand.
TAACTCTTATTGAAGCCCAGCCTTCTGATGCTTGGGCAATCATCTGGGGTGGAGTGACTGGGTGGACGGAGGCCCCCCCACCGTGTTCTTGGGCGTCTGGGTGAGGAGGCTATGGAACTTGGGGAGGAGGGCTGTTGGTTACACAGGGGCTGTAGCGGCGGTCTCTGCTCCTGCTGCCTTTCCTGCAACTCAACCATACGCTCGAGCATATCACTTTGATGCTCCAGCAGACGGAGCATTGCCTCTTGCCGTCTGTCTGCAAGCTGACGCCACCTATCGTCTTCAGCCCGCCACCTCTCCTCTCGTTCATATTGGGCTTTTCTCATCTCCGACATTGACTGCCTCCACGCATTCTGCTGTGCTCTATCAGCCTGGGCGGACATCTGCAGCTCCGTGAACATCTCGTCCTACGTTTTCTCTTTCTAATGTTCACGAGCCTCTGCGAAGGAGAAACATTTGCAGCTGGCGGAGGAGAAGGGAGAGGTGGTTAAAAAAGACACATTTTAGAGAACAATGGGTACACTCTTTCATTACAAGGTCGCATATTTCGGCTTGCAGGCAGCCATCGTAGGCCACAGTGTTTTGGCTTTTTTAACCTTCTTAACATGCGGGAAAGGTTGCAAACAGCAGCGCATTTCCCATATCAAGGATGAATTGGGTTGTCCATTTAAAATGGGGTTTCAATGTAAAAGGAGGGGGCTGCGGTTTCCCGGTTAACATGCGGCACAAACACAAGTAAACCCCCCCCCCACACACACACACACACGATTCTCTGGGATGATCACTTCACCCCTCCCCCGCACCGCGTGGTTAACAGCGGGGAACATTTCTGGTCAGAATAGCAGGAACGGGCGCCTCTGAATGTCCCCCTTAATAAAATCACCCCATTTCAACCAGGAGAGCTTTCTGGAGATGTCCCTGGAGGATTTCCGCTCCATCCCCATACACGTTAACAGACTTGCTTGCTTTTTTTTTGTAATGTTTACAAATATTTACAAAGTTACACTCACCAGAGGTCTCCTGTGTGCCCTGAGGGTCTTGGGTGAGTTCGGGGGTTACTGGTTCCAGGTCCAGTGTCACAAACATATCCTGGCTGTTGGGGAAACCGGTTTCTCCGCTTCCTTGCTGCTGTGAGCTACCTACAGTACCTCCATCGTCATCTTCCTCGTTCCCCGAACCGTCTTCCCTGTGTGTTTCTCCAGTGAGAGAGTCATAGCACACGGTTGGGGTAGTGGTGGCTGCACCCCCTAGGATCGCATGCAGCTCCGCGTAGTAGCGGCAAGTTTGCGGCTCTGCCCCGGACCTTCCGTTTGCTTCTCTGGCTTTGTGGTAGGCTTGCCGTAGCTCCTTAATTTTCACGCGGCACTGCTGTGTGTCCCTGTTATGGCCTCGGTCCTTCATGGCCTTGGAGATCTTTTCTAATACTTTTCCATTTCTTTTACTGCTACGGAGTTCAGCTATCACTGCTTCATCTCCCCATATGGCGAGCAGATCTCGTACCTCCCGTTCGGTCCATGCTGGAGCTCTTTTGCGATCCTGGGAGGACTCCATGACGGTTACCTGTGCTGATGAGCTCTGCGTGGTCACCTGTGCTCTCCACGCTGGGCAAACAGGAAATGAAATTCAAACCTTCGCGGGTCTTTTCCTGTCTACCTGGTCAGTGCATCTGAGTTGAGAGCGCTGTCCAGAGCGGTCACAATGAAGCACTGTGGGATAGCTCCCGGAGGCCAATAACATCGAATTCCGTCCACACTACCCCAATTCCAACCCGCAAAGGCCGGTTTTATCGCTAATCCCCTCGTCGGAGGTGGTGTAAAGAAACCGGTTTAAAGGGCCCTTTAAGTCGAAAGAAAGGGCCTCGTTGTGTGGACGTGTCCAGGCTTAATTCGGTTTAACGCTGCTAAAGTCGACCTAAACCCATAGTGTAGACCAGGCCTAAGAGATTTATTTGGGCATAAGCTTTCGTGGGCAAAAAAAACACTTCTTCAGATGCATGGAATAAAAATTACAGGTACAGGCATAAATATATATTTATTGGCACATGAAGAGAAGGGAGTTACCTTACAAGTGGAGAACCAATGTTGAAGGCAATTCAGTCAGGGTGGATGTGGTCCACGCCCAGTAATTGATGAGGAGGGGTCAATACCAAGAGGGGGGAAATTGTTTTTGTAGTGAGCCAGCCACTATCAGTCCCTATTCAAACCCAAATTGATGGTGCTAAGTTTGCAAATCAATTGTAGCTCTGCAATTTCTCTTTGAAGTCTGTTTTTGAAGTTTTTTTTTTGTTGAAGTATGGCTACTTTTAAATCTGTTACTGAATGTCCATGGAGATGGAAGTGTTCTCCTACTAGCTTTTGTATGTTACCATTCCTGATGTCTGATTTGTGTCCATTTATCCTCTGATGTAGAGACTGTCCGGTTTGGCCAATGTACATGGCAGAGAGGCATTGCTGGCACATGATGGCATATATAATATTAGTAGATGTGCAAGTGAATGAGCCCCTGATGGTGTGGCTGGGTCCTATGATGGTGTCGCTAGAGTAGATAGAGGGACAGAGAAGGCAACGAGTTTATTACAGGGATTGGTTACTGGGTTAGTGTTTCTGTGGTGTGGTATGTAGTTGCTGGTGCGTATTTGCAAACCTGAAGGAAATACCTGAGTATTTGCAACCTAAAGATAAGGTAACCCTTCTCTTCATGTGCCAATATATATTTATGCCCGTATCTGTAATTTTCACTCCATGCATCTGAAGAAGTGGTGTTTTTACCCACAAAAGCTTATGCCCAAATAAATCTGTTACTCTTTAAGGTATCACCGGACTCCTCGTTGTTTTTGCGGATACAGAACTAACCAGACTAACACGCCTACCCCTCTGATACTTGATGAGACAGTGATCACAGGTTGCTAAAACTTTACCATCTTTTAAAGGTCTAGCCTCCAAATATTTATTTTCTTCAAAATATAATTTGAATTTACTTATACAGCATCCTTCCTTTGAAAGTCTCAGTATGCTTTAAAATGTATTAAGTAATTGTTATACTCATTGGGCCCAATTCTCACCCACATTAAGATCACTTTACACTACTGGAGCAATTTTTTCTTTTTTAAAGGAGATATACCTATCTCATAGAGCTGGAAGGGACCCTGAAAGGTCATGGAGTCCAGCCCCCTGCCTTTGCAAACAGGACCAAATTTGCCCCAGATTTTTAAGTAGTCCCCTCAAGGATTGAGCTCACAACCCTGGGTTTAGCAGGCCAATGCTCAAACCACTGAGCTATCCCTCCCAATGCAAAGGAGCATTGATGTAAATGAGAATCAGGCTCACCGTGCATTAGTTCACCCATGTATAGAGAGATTAAGTGACTTTCTAAATGTCAAACAGTGAATCAGTAGCAGGGCTGGAAATAAAACCTTGATTTCCTGCCTTCCAGTCCTCTGCTCTGAGCATCAGATATGTCATTAAAAAGCAGCTCCAGTGCTGCAGAACAACGGGAGAAAACAAAACATACATTGTATAAATATGATATATGCTGGCTGATCTCTTATGACATTTGTGAGGAGAGGTTGAATAACTCACTTGTGTCTGCAACAACTGGGAAAGACCTCTACTCTCCCTACTCACAGAGATAAACATTCTAACAGAGATCACTCTTATGTATTGCTTAAATGCCACAATTTGGCATTCTTTCAGTTTAGAGTTAGCACTTTGGTTTTGGAGGGATGTGACAACTCCACCCACAATATAAAAGGTAACATTTTTATACTGTTATTTAGTCACAAGTTAACTGTTAAAACAAACAGAAACAAGCAGGGTTCTAAAATATGCCAGGGACACAAAACAACTCTTCCATTAGAAATTATGCCTCTCAAATGTCTGTCTGATGTTCAAATTCACAAACTATAAAAACACCTTTTGGTCTTATAGATATTGCAGATATTCAGCCAAACAGGTTACCTAAGTTGCTTTCAGATCAGAGAGAAAATGTGTGTGTGACAAGTCTCAGGAATTTCAGCTCCAAAAGTAGTATTTAGGGAAAGTTATAGCTACCTAAAAACAGGATTTTAGGGTTATATGCTGTTGTAACCTTTTAATTTCAATGGGTAATTGTTCCCTGCTCCTATCTAGGACAGGATCAGGGCTAGATTAATGAGATTGGATGACCAGGGCTAATGTTTTTTCGATGCCCCTTTTTCCATGACCGTGGTATTCATAAAAGCAAAAAAACCCACCCAGATTTTGACAAACAACTTATTATTGTTATTGAATAAACATGAAAGGAAACTCAAAGACAACAAACAGGTTATATATTGTTTAGATAAACATGAAACATTAAGAGTCAAATAAAATGCTGTGTTTAAACTGACATCTTATGATGTTTAAGTGCTGCAGATTCAGTTATTGTATCCTCAAACAGTGTGTGAAGTAAACCCCATTCAGTTGATATGATAGCAGGAGCATTAAGGTTTGTTTCTACCATAGCTGACTGAAGACAATTTTGATTAAGGCAAGCTCAGAGAGTGATCACTTAGCTTGAGAGATTTTTAAGGCTAGAAGAGACCACTGTGATCATCCAGTCTGACTTCCTGTATTGCACAGGCCATATAACTTAATGTGATTTCTAGAGCACATCATTTAGAAAAGCATCCAATCTTGATTTTAAAATGGTTAGTGGTGGAGAATCCACCACAGCCCTTGGTAAATTGCTCCAGTGATTAATTACTCTCACCACAAAATTTATGCCTTATGCCCAGTCTGAATTTGTCTAGCTTTAACTTCCAGCCATTGGGTTGTGTTACATCTTTCTTTGCTAGATTGAAGAGCTGATATTTAAATATTTATTCCCTATGTAGGTACTTATATACTCTAAGTCATCCTTAACCTTCTCTTTGTTAAAATGGGCTCCTTGAATCTATCTGTTCATCACTATAAACCATGTTTTCTAATATTTTACTCATTCTCATGGATCTTCTCTGAACCCTTTCCAATTTATCAACATGCTTCTTGAGTTGTGGGCACCAAAACTGGACACAGTATTCCAACAGCAGTTGCACCAGTGCCAAATACAGAGGTAAATAATCTCTCTCTCTCTACTCCTACTTGAGATCCTCCAGTTTATGCATTCAAGGATCATTTTAGCTCTTTTGGTCATAGCATCACACTGAGAGCTTATGTGCAGGTGATTATCCACTACAACCCCCAAATCTTTTTCAGTTACTGCTTCCCAGGATAGAGTCCCCATCCTGTAAACTATGGCATATGTTCTTTTTTTCCTAGCTGTATACATTTACATTTAGCTGAATTGAAACATTGTTTGCTTGTGCTCAGTTTCATAGCACAAACTATGCAGCGGCACCGGAGGCAGCAAACAGGGCGGCTAACAGGGGAGTTTGAGTGGGAGTTTGCAGGGGGAGGTAAAGGGGGAGGCAGGAGGGCGCCGTGTGTTGTGTGCTCTGTGTCCCCAGGTGCTGTGGACAGAGACTGCAGCAGCCATGAGCCAAGCAGCAGGAGACAGAATGCAGATGGCTGCATGTGGAAGCTGTGGTATGTATATACTCCTAGCAGGGGAGCTGGAACACAGGTATGTTTGCATGAAGTGTCGCCTTATAGTGTTACTGGAGGAAAAGATTAAGGGGTTGGAGATGCAGGTAGATACCCTGGTGGAGTTCAGACGGGGGTTTGAGCAGCTGATGGAGGACAGGCAAGGGGGGGCTGAAAGGGAATGCTCTGCGGTGCAGGTGGAGGCAGAAGTAGAGGACGGTGAGGGGGGAATGGAAGGGGGAGAACAAGGGAGGTGGAAGCATGTGACTGTGAGAAGCAGGCCAAGGAAAAGGAGGGCCAGTGAGGGGGGAATAGAACTCAGGAACAGGTTTGGGTGTTTGGATAACGAGGTGGACGGGCAGCAGCTGGTGACTGAAGGTGGGAGGGTGAGGAAGAAGAGAAGAGCAGCTAGTCCGAGAGAGAGAGGGGAGGTGTTGATGGAGACAGCAAAAAACCTGGGCCCCCAGAGGATAGAAGAAGGCATAAGGGGGAGCATAAGGGAAGATAGGAACAGACACAGGTCAGGACTAGAGGGATCAGAGACTAGATTACTAGATCGCACTGCTGCCAGGCGACGGCAGGTGTATGTAATTGGAGACTCTTTACTGAGGAGATTGGACAGGCCTGTGACCAGGGCGGACCCGGAGAACAGAAGGGTGTGCTGTCTACCAGGCGCAAAGATACGCGATGTGGACCTGCGGTTGAAAAGGATCCTAAAAGGAGCAGGTAAGAACCCCTTGATAATCCTTCATGTAGGAACGAATGACACGGCTAGGTTCTCGTTAGAGAGAATCAAGGGAGATTATGCCAGGCTGGGGAAGACGCTCAAGGAGATAGAGGCTCAGATTATCTTTAGTGGGATTCTGCCTGTTCCTAGAGAAGGGCAGCAAAGGGCTGATAGGATTGTGAGAATAAATAGTTGGCTAAGGGAGTGGTGTTATAAGGAGGGCTTTGGGATGTATGGCCACTGGGAGGCTTTCGGGGACAGACACCTGTTCTCGTGGGATGGGCTTCACCTGAGTAGGGAAGGAAATAGACTTCTGGGAGGGAGGCTGGCTCATCTTATCAAAAGAGCTTTAAACTAGGAAGTTTGGGGAGACGGTTGGGAGATGCACAGTTAATCTCCACGCCAGATTCCAGTATTGAAAAGGTGAGTGAAATAAGAGGAGACATAGCCGGGGAGATGAGATTGGACATAGGGAGGACAGGGGGGATGGACACAAAGAGGCCCGCAACATATAGTGTTACTAATGGGAGACAGGCTAAACAACATACATTAGGGTGTTTATACACCAATGCAAGAAGCCTAGGTAATAAAATGGAGGAATTGGAGCTCTTGGTCCGAGAATTGAAACCAGATATCGTAGGAATAACTGAAACGTGGTGGAATGGCAGTCACGACTGGAACACAGGTATGGAGAGGTATGCGCTGTTTAGGAAAGACCGGGACAAAGGTAAAGGTGGGGGGGTGGCATTGTATGTCAATAGTGAAATAAGCTGTAAAGAAATAATAGTTGATGGAATAGATAACACGGAGTCCGTCTGGGTAATACTCACACTGGGTAAAAGGACTACTAGAGCCTCTCCGGGGATAGTGCTTGGGGTGTGCTATAGACTGCCGGGATCGACCCAGGATATGGATAAGGAACTATTTAATATGTTTACAGAAGTAAATACTATTAGAAACTGTGTAATTATGGGGGACTTTAACTTCCCGGTTATAGATTGGGGAACAAACGCTAGTAGCAATAATAGGGCTCAGATGTTCCTATATGTGCTTGCTGATCAATTCCTTCATCAAGTGGTAGCTGATCCGACGAGGGGGGAGGCCATTTTAGATTTGATTCTGGTAAGTAGTGAGGACCTCGTTGAGGAAGTGATAGTAGGGGACAACTTGGGCTCCAGTGATCATGAGCTAATCCAGTTTAAACTACATGGAAGGAGTAACTGAATTAAATCAAAGACTAGGGTTTATAATCTTAAAAAGGCTAATTTTAAAAAATTAAGGGGACTGGTAAGGGAAGTGGATTGGACAAACGTATTAATGAATCTTAAGGCAGATAATGCCTGGGATTACTTTAAGTTAAAGATGCATGAGCTGTCAGAGGCCTGTATCCCAAAAAAGGGAAAAAGATTACTAAGCAAGAGATTTAGACCAAGCTGGATGAGCGACCGACTCAAAGGGGCGATTAGGAAAAAACAGAAAGCATACAAAGAGTGGAAGAGGGGAGGGATCAGCAAGGAAACTTACCTTAGTGAAGTCAGAGAATGTAGAGATAGAGTGAGAAAGGCCAAAGGCCGTGTAGAGTTGGACCTAGCGAGGGGAATTAAAAGCAATAGTAAGAGGTTTTACAGCCATATAAATAGGAAGAAAGCAAAGAAAGAAGAAGTGGGACCGCTGAAGACTATAGCCGGAGAGGAGATTAAAGATAATCTAGGCATGGTGCAATATCTCAATGAATATTTTGCATCGGTGTTTATTGAGGCCAATGAAGGTATTAGGGATAGTAGCACCGTGACAGAGGGGCATACAGGATGGGGGATTACCATATCCGAGGTAGAAACAAAACTTGAACACCTTAATGGGGCTAAGTCGGGAGGACCGGACGATCTTCATCCGAGAATATTGAAGGAATTGGCACGGGAAATAGCAGGCCCATTAGCAATAATATTTAATGAATCTGTAAACTCGGGGGTGGTCCCGTTAGACTGGAGAATAGCTAATGTGGTTCCTATTTTCAAGAAAGGGAAAAAAAGTGATCCGGGTAACTACAGGCCTGTTAGTTTAACATCTGTAGTGTGCAAGGTGCTGGAGAAAATTCTGAAAGAGAAACTAGTTGAGGACCTTGAGGTTAATGGCAATTGCGATAAATTACAACATGGTTTTATGAAGGGCAGATCGTGCCAAACGAATCTGATCTCTTTCTTCGAGAAAGTAACGGACTTATTAGATAAGGGAAATGCGGTGGACCTAATATACCTGCATTTCAGTAAAGCGTTTGATACTGTACCCCATGAGGAATTATTGGTTAAACTGGAAAACATGGGGATCGATATGAAAATCCAGAGGTGGATAAGGAATTGGTTAATGGGGAGAATGCAGCGGGTCGTATTGAAGGGTGAACTGTCAGGTTGGAGGGAGGTTACTAGTGGAGTGCCTCAAGGTTCGGTTTTGGGACCCATTTTATTTAATCTATTTATAACTGACCTTGGAACCGATTGCAGGAGTGGGCTGATAAAGTTTGCGGATGATACGAAGGTGGGAGGCGTTGCAAATTCGGAAGAGGATAGGGATATTCTGCAGGGAGACTTGAATGAGCTTGTGAATTGGAGTATCAGAAATAGGATGAAATTTAATAGTGAAAAGTGTAAGGTGATGCATTTGGGGATGACCAATAACAATTTTAGTTACAAGCTGGGGACGCATTGGTTAGAAGTAACGGAAGAGGAGAAGGACCTAGGGGTCCTCGTAGACCGCAGGATGACTATGAGTCGACAATGTGACGTGGCGGTGAAAAAAGCCAATGCGGTCTTGGGATGCATTAGGCGAGGTATATCTAGTAGGGATAAGGAGGTCCTGCTTCCGTTGTATAAGGCGCTGGTGAGACCTCATTTGGAGTACTGTGTGCAGTTCTGGTCTCCCATGTTTAAAAAAGATGAACTCAAACTGGAACGGGTGCAGAGAAGGGCGACTAGGATGATCAGAGGAATGGAAAACCTGTTGTATGAAAGGAGACTAGAGGAGCTTGGGTTGTTTAGTCTGACAAAACGAAGGCTGAGGGGGGATATGATTGCTATCTTTAAATATATCAGAGGGATAAATACAAGGGAGGGAGAGGAATTATTCCAGCTTAGTACCAATGTGGACACGAGAACGAATGGATATAAACTGGCCGTGGAGAAGTTCAGGCTTGAAATTAGATGAAGGTTTCTGACCGTCAGAGGGGTGAAATATTGGAACGGCCTTCCGAGGGAAACGGTGGGGGCGACGGACATGTCTGGTTTTAAGATTAAGTTAGATAAGTTTATGGAGGGAATGGTTTAATGGTAAAACATAGTAGCCAAGGAATACCAAGCAATGATAGGTAAATAGTATAATGGCTAACAGGGGTCAGGCTAGAGACTCTTGCCTACATGCTCGGGGTCTTACTGATCGCCATATTTGGGGTCGGGAAGGAATTTTCCTCCAGGGTAGATTGGCTGAGCCTCTGGAGGTTTTTCGCCTTCCTCCGCAGCATGGGGCAGGGATCACTAGCAGGAGGGTCCCTGCCAATTGAAGTCACTAAAACACAGGATTGGGGACTTCAACAGCAGAGTCCAGGGAAGGGGTAGGGACGGTTTTGTGGCCTGCAGCATGCAGGGGGTCAGACCAGATGATCATAATGGTCCCTTCTGACCTTAAAGTCTATGAGTCTATGAGTCTATAGTGACCTAGATCATTCGGTAATCAGTGACCTGTACTTTTCATTATTTACCACTCCCCCAATTTATGGGTCATCTGCAAAATTTATTAGTAATGATATTTTTTCCATCTTCCTGGTCATTGATAAAGGTGTTAAATAGCTTAGAGCCAAGAACCAATCCCTACAGGACCCCACTAGAAACATACCCGTTCAGTTCCACCTTTACAGTTACATTTTGAGACCTATCAGTTAGCTCATTTTTAATCCATTTAATGTGTGCAGTGTTCATTTTATATTGTTCTAATTTCATATGCCTTACAAAAGTCAAAGGTAATAAGATTGACAAAATTTACTTCATAAACTTATAATCAAGTAAAGACATCACGTTCCATAAACCCACGTTGATTTGTATTAATTACATTACCCTCCTTCTTTTGTTCATTATTAATTATTATTATTATTATTAATCCCATATCAGCTGTTCATTATCTTGCCCAAGATCAAAAAATTGGCAGAACATTAGCTTTCTTCCGGTCTTCTGGAATTCCCCAGTGTTTCACAACTGGCAATGGGTACAGTCAAATGTGGTCTCAACGCAAGGAAAATATTTAAGACATCACTCAGATCTTTGTCATGGAAAAATTTGATGATTCCAGTAGGGATCTTATGCTGCATAATCACAATATCTTATAAATGTTGAAAATTGATACATTTTGGTGAGCATCAAACAGTTCCTCAGTGCATCTTCTCATCTTGCCTTCACTTCATACTTGATCAAATTCCTCAAAATTGTCAAACTGAGATCATAAGCTTGTGACAGAACTTTGCAAGTAAGTCAGCAAATTAATAGCAACAAGATGCAGACCTTGCTTTTGAAGCTTTACAGTGTCACACCTTTCTAGTATCACATTCCAAAAGATACTCATCGCAGTTTCCAATTGGCACTTTTTCTTGTACAACAATTGCGCTTCCCTTTGAGTTTCACTATTTTCCTCAGCATCATCCATTGCTTCTTTCAAGCAAAGTTGAATGCACTCATAGTTCACTACAATCATTTTACAAGATTCAACATGACAGGATCATCTCATATCTACATGGATTTTGTTCAATCTTGGTAAGACTGTTGCACAGAAACAGACATTGCCTGCCATGCCACCTTCAGAAATATATCTTCCTGAACAAACCTGAAAAAATTATATAGATTCCATGCAAGAATCAATGCTGCAAGTTCTAACTAAATTCAGAGAACGAGCTGTGCCTTGCAAGTACTCAGCTAGTGGGTTTAGTCTTTTGATAAGAGCTTGAAGCCTTCATACTTTTCAGCCACGTTACTTGCATTATCATATGACTGATCTCTGCAGTTTACAATAGCAATGCCATTTGTATCCAATAAAGACTTTGGAGTCTGAAAGAGCAACTTGCCCGTGTGGCTTTCAATCTGTATAAAGCCAATGAAATACTCTTACAGCACCATGTAAGAAGTATAGTAAAATGACAGATAACTGATCAACATGAGCTATTTCAAGAATTGAATCTACTATCAAAAAGTTATATATCTTCTTTTTGACTTCAGTTACAATAAATTCCAAAATGTTATGTCCTCTTAGCTCAATGAGCCCATCACAGATTGTTTTCGACAGGTAGGATGGATGACCTTTCCCTTTGTTTCCATAGCATTTAATATGCTCACTAAAAACAGGTCAAATTCAGTGATGGCTTCAAGAATACCAAGATAATTTCCATTCTATGGAGAGCGGATAAGTTTCTTGCTGAACGTGGTGTAGCATTTAGAGGAAGGCAAGAAATTAACAACTGTCACAATATGCCTTAAAATGTCCTTTCAGTAAGCACTTTGCATTAGAAGAAGATGTACCATCTCCCTGTCAATGAGATGCTTTTTTTGCGAATGTGCTAGCCATGCAAGTGTGACATTGTGATGTCCCACACTGTTTTCATGGGAACAAGTCTTCTCCTCTGCTTTTTTTTCCCCAGTTGAAAAGCCTGGGGTTATGAAGGTGCTAAGATTGTTAGGAAATAAAATTCTTCTGTTGTGCCCAGTTTATCAAGAAACAGTTTGCACACGAACTACAATACTACTCTTGTGGATTTAGAATAAATTAGCCAATGCTGCTGCTAACATATCTACTTGGTAGATAATCTAAAGGAAGAATGAGAGATACTGTTTGAGTCCCGCTCAGAAGCTATACATTTATCATTGCGATTCTGACAATAGATGGACCTTTCTCAATAAATTGGGTACAAAATTCCTCTGTTACTATTCTGTTTGCCTTCTGTATGGACAAGTGGGTTGTCCCTTTCATCACTTTTGTCCTGGATTTCTAAAATGTTTGCCTTTTCTTCTGCCTGCTCCTGAGGGAACAAGTTTATATCCATATCTTCACTTTATCATTTTCTGAGAAGGATGGTCCAGTATCTCTGGCAGATGATTCTGAAGCAGTACAAGCAGAGAAATTGTTTGTGTAACTTGCCTACAATTTGCTCTCTAACTTAGCTTTCCTTTTCACTGCTCCACTTGAAAATTGTCTGCTGAACAATTTGAAGTGAGTTTAAAACAATACTAAAGAAGTACTATGCAGTTTTGTAATTAGCAACCAGTGATTAGTGCTGCCAATTTGCACTCCCATCACCAGCAACTGAAAGTCTGAAAAAAATTAAACTGTGAAAGCTTAAGAAACTGAAAAACAAAAACAAAAAAACAGTGTCAGCAGGGGGAGTTAATTATTTTTTGTTCTTTTCTTTTCAGTGCTAGCATGAATACAATCAAAATCTCTCTTGTATATATTTCAAGGATTGAAGGGGCCCCAGGAAAGCAGAGGCCCGGGGCTGAAGCCCACTTAATCCAGCACTGGACAGGACATGGCTTTAAGAATGAAAAGGCCATTTACACCTTAACTCTAGCAGCACAACTCAATACCAAAACAAGGACAAGATTAGCAGTTTATACTCTTCTTCTTCAGGCCAGATGGGGTCTGTTCCCTGTGTGATCCACCTGCATCCAGCACCCTCCCTTTACAGTGCCCCAGAAGTAGGGGCTGCATTTGCACTACCACCCAATGATACCAGTGATAATAGTATCCTTTCTTGAAAGAAAAATGACATTTCAAATGTTGGACAATGAAGAATAGATATGCACAAATAAAGAGGCTGTCAATCTAGGATGGTCCCCTACGGGGAACCTCACTAACAGATCATCCCACCCACAAAGTGTAAGACCAGCCCAGAACCACTAGTGAGCTGCAAACTGCAATTGTCAGTGAAAGAAAACAGCCCAAAATATATTCCATCTCCACAAGATTGGGGTGGAAGGAGGCACACAGCTCAACAACCCTAGAGGGCAGGGGTTGGCAACCTTTCAGAAGTGGTGTGCCGAGTCTTCATTTATTCACCCTAATTTAAGGTTTCGCGTGCTAGTAATACATTTTAACGTTTTTAGATGTCTCTTTCTATAAGTCTATAATATAACTAAACTATTGCTGTATGTGAAGTAAATAAGGTTTTTAAGATGTTTAAGAAGCTTCATTTTAAATTAAATTAAAATGCAGAACCCCCCAGACCGGTGGCCAAGACCCAGGCAGTGTGAGTGCCACTGAAAATCAGCTTGTGTGCCACCTTTGGCACGCGTGCCATAGGTTGCCTACCCCTGCTATAGGGTATCTCACAAGCAGACAGTCAGTCATGCAATGTATTGCAGCTTAGCTCAAAGGCTGATCACAAACAGAGCAGCAGTTCACCCTCTGACATGTAGGTCATTGAAGTACACTCCCTTTGAACAGTTTGCCATACTGGACTGTCACAGGTAAGACACTTTCAATCTTCAGTAGTGTCAGGACTGTAATGTGAAAATTGAATTTGGCAAACAACAACAAAATCCTAATTTCAATTTTAGCAGCATAAAACTGGCCTTTGCTTTCAGACACATTGCTGAAGAGTCCCTGTAACTGACAAAATAATGGCCTTAAAAATGAAGGATAATGAACAAGGAAATAAGAACAGCAGGCACAATCCTGTCAGCAAAGATCCATAGCTCAGAATTTTGTTCCTGGGTCATTCTTTTTTCACTCCAATTTCCCCCCCTCCTTTCTTTTCCTTAGATTTCCAGCACAGATCATTAATAGGAGGAAATATAAATCATCCACAAATCCAAGAAATTCATGGAATTTTGCTCTGGGTGGCGGATAGCCTGGCTAATCCGGACTGCTTCCATTCTGTGATAAAGCACAGTTCGAATAATTGGAATTTTCACATGCCTTTGCACATAAAATCATAAAATTATCTGCCTCCATGGTGACAGAGCTGTGTTTTAAGGGAACCAGGTCTAGGGCTCTGCTGATGCTTCAGTTGGATTTTGCACTCTGGACTGTGAAATATGAGCTGGACTCATATGCTCCTAGGCTAGTGAAAGAAGGTGGGAATTAGTTTGTTGGCTGTTCTTAAGGAAGCTATTGTAAAGCCCCAGTTCAAGAAACTTTTGCTTGATGTTGACAGTCTTGCTAACTATTAACTTTGCTCAGTCTCTCTTTATTTGGGAAAGATGGTTGATTATGTTGTAGCAATATGTGGAGTCTTCAAATTTCCTTGTGCCTTATCAATTGAGCTGTAGGACTTCATATGGGACAAAAACCAGAATAGGTTTACTTTTATCTCCTGCTACTGATGAAAGAGGAGAAAGCATCTGTGTGGATTCCCTTAGATGTCATCTGCCTTTGACACTACTCATCATAAGATATTGTTCAGATGTCTACAGACCCTATCATAGTTGGACTGAATTGCTTTTGAGTAACTCCAGTCTTTCCTTTGAGAGGTGACAGGTCCCAGAGTAGCTTTTGGGCAATTTCTCATCTGATCCCATAGTTCTCTCATACAGGATATGGCAGTGGTCTATCTTATCTTGCTTCCTGTTTGTTGTGTACCCAAAGTCCCTATGGGGGTTAGTAAGGAGAACTTGGGCTGTGGCGTCTTCACTATGCTGACAATACCCTGCTTTAGATTTCCATCTTTTCTGACCCAGCTGGTACATAGACAAGAATGCCTCGGTGCCTAAATGAAATTAAGATTTAGATGAGGACTAGCTTGCTGAGGCTGAATGAATGATGGTAGCTTGTGGAAGCAACTGGAAGGGTATTGGAACCCTGGACTGGGAGAATGCATCTACTTTTTGTAACACCACTTTACAAGGCAGGAGTCTCATTTGATCTAAAGCTGCTCCTAAATGCTCAATTAGCAACTGTAGCCAAGAGTGCTTTCTTCCATTAGTGCTTGGCAAGAGGAATGTGAGACCCTCTAGAAACTGAAGTTAGTGCAGAAGCTCAAGGCAGCCTGCTTTCTAAGAGTTTATCTGCACTGCTGTCTAAGGGCTGGTCCACACTAACCCCCCATTTCGAACTAAGATACACAACTTCAGCTACGTTATTCACATAGCTGAAGTCGAACTATCTTAGTTCGAACTTACCGCGGGTCCACATGTGGCAGGCAGGCTCTGCGTACTCCTCTCACCGAGCAGGAGTACCGACGGCGAGCACTTCTGGGATCGATCCCAGAAGATCAATTGCTTACCGCCAGATCTGGAGGTAAGTATAGACGTACCCTAAGGTGTGACTGCAGCATGTCTAGACATACCTATGCTAGCATTACCCATGGCTAACATGGCTAAAAACAGCAGTGTAGACATGGCAGCATGGGCTTCAGTGTTGCTAGTGACGTGAGTATACACTTAGAGTCCACACCATGTTTCTACAACCCATGCTCATGCCCATGCCAATGCTGCTGTGTTTTCATGGATATTTTTTAAGCCAGGCTAATGCAGGTATGTGTACCCAAGAGGCAATCATACCTCAGATTTTATTTCTTGTGTTCAATAATTTAACTACTGTGGTGGTTCTTTCACACTCTGACAGAGAAATGGAAACACAGCATGAGATATATGTATAACCCTTCCATTCTCAAACCCACTCGGGGCCGGCTCTAGGTTTTTTGCCTCCCCAAGCAAAAAAAAAAAAAAAAAAAACCCTACGGGAGCGCAACTGCCAAAGTGTGGGAATGCCACCCCTGAAATTGTGCCACCCCAAGCATGTGCTTGGTTTGCTGGTGCCTAGAGCCGGCCCTGAATCCACTGGATGTTAAATGTGCTTGCAGGTGAAACAAAGGAAAAGGGTCACATCTACCAAATACTACTGGTGCATATGAGTGGCCCAACTGGTGTACAGACTGTACTCAGTAAAAATACTTCTGTAATTTATATTTTCAGGTTTTGGCCACCCATCCATACAATTCTAATACCCTCTCCAAGACACAGACCGTTTGAGCTATTCTGATGAGATCTGGAGTGACTGTATCTGGGGTGAGTTCTAGCAAATGATTATTTAGGGAAGACATCTTTGTCCTCTCTCCTTCTTTCCCCCTCACACTCATTTCTCCTGCAGGGTCACAGAGATGGGACAACACTTCTGCCTACATCTTAGGTGTTCAGGTTGGCCTTCTTCCTTAGCTCCCTAGAAGAAAAGAGTGCTGGGCTCACTTCTCTAGTTCTCTCCCTTCTGTCCTCCCACACATGGCAATTTTCTCCACAATGAAGTGGGTGGTTGCAAGTGTTATGAAGAAGAGTTAGCAGGTGTTGTGGGAGGAGACACTTTTCACCTCAGAAAATGGCTGTTATTCTTCTTAGCATTCTTCCTTTTTTCTAGTTCACGGACTCCACATGTTGTGTTAAGCCCTATTTCCTAAGAGTGGAGGGTGGTTCTTACTTGTCAGGACAGAATCTTGTCAGAGATGACTAGGTTAGGCTGTATCCAGGCTGGCTTCAGCGTTTTTGCTGCCCCAAGCGGCGGGAAAAAAAAAAAAAAGCCGGCCCTCTCGGGACCCGCCGCTGAATTGCTAGACATGCTGCCCTTTTCCGTTGGCTGCTCCAAGCACCTGCTTGCTGCGCTGGTGCCTGGAGCTGGGCCTAGCTGTATCTCAGCTATCAAACAATTTTTGATCAGGTCCTATATTGTGGCAAAACACCATTTGCTGCTTGAGTTTTACAATAGTATGCTGGCTCCAAACATAAATAGGGATAAATATAGTACAGCACTCATGCTGGCAGCAAGTACTACAATTAAGGTTGCAAAACAGTTGTATGATTCTGTTTTCACATGCTCATAACTTTCTCAAACATTTTATTTGGGCGAAGTTTTCCTTGCTTGGTCTTTTTGTAGAAAGGTAATGCATAAGGTCAATGTATTTCCAGTTTAGCGAGCTACATCCATCCCAGTTCAAGGCACCTTTGACCATAGTATTTATGTGCCAATAAATCCCTTTTCTGGCACATTTACAGTGAAAGTTTCAAAAAACAATCAGTATTGATCTAATTCTGCTCCCATGGAACTCAATGGGCTTTGGAAATTGTGCCATTGACTCTTAATTTTTATGTCTCATTTTACATCTCATTTTGATGTAATGTAATCTAAATGATTAATTACTCTGTGCCAATGAATAACTGACTTTCCCTGAATTCTCAACTACCTGCATAACCCCAGGAGCTGAGGCCTTAGGATAAACACTAAATATCACTAAAGACTTTAAAACTTGCACAAGTACAGACAGATATCATCTTCCTTTCCAAATGCAAACGGATGGACATCATACCAAATGGAATGAAGGTGAAAAATCCATTGCTATCTACATACTGCACAGACCACAGTGAGAGATTATGCCATACACTATCAAAGAAACTGAGGAACCACCTGATCAACATCCTATACAGCAAACAGGAAAACATCAAAAAAGAGCTCTCCAACCTGGAGACTTTCATAAATATCCAACCCTCCACACAAACAGACTTTACTAAAATAAGACAGGAGATCTACATTACAGCTTCACCTCTCTACAGAGGAAAAAGGACCGTAAGCTGTCTAAAATCCTACCTGCCACATGGGGCCACAACAGTGGTACTCCTAACTCACCCAGCAATATTGTCAATCTATCCAGCTACACACTCAACCCGGCTGAAGAGTCTGTCCTATCTCGGGGACTGTCTTTTTGCCCCACCACCCCCATGAGCATGATACAGTTCTGCGGTGATCTGGAAGCCTACTTTCAGCACCTCTGACTCAAAGAATACTTTCAAGATAACACTGAACAGTGCACTGATACACAGATACCCTCCCACCAACAACACAAGAAGAACTCCATATGGACTCCTCCTGAGGGTCGAAATGACAGGCTGGACCTATACATAGAATGCTTCTGCTGACGTCCACAGGCAGAAATTGTGGAAAAACAACATTGCTTGCCTCATAATCTAAGTTGTGCAGAACGCAATGCCATCCACAGGCTCAGAAACAACCCTGACATTATAATCAAAGAGGCTGATAAAGGAGATGCTGTTGTTATCATGAACAGGTCTGACTACCAAAAGGAGGCTGCCAGACAACTCTCCAATACCAAATTCTACAGGCCACTTTCCTCAGATCCCACTGAGGAATATACTAGGAAACTGCACCATCTACGCAGGACACTCCCTATACTAACACAGGAACAAATAAACACACCCTTAGAGCCCCGACCGGGGTTATTCTATCTACTACCCAAGATCCACAAACCAGGAAATCCTGGACGCCCCATCATCTCTGAAATTGGCACTCTCACTGAAAGACTATCCGGATATATGGACTCTCTACTCAGACCCTATGCCACCAGCACTCCCAGCTATCTCCGTGACACCACTGATTTCCTGAGAAAAACTACAATGCATTGGTGATCTTCCGGAAAACACCATCCTAGCCACTATGGATGTGGAGGCTCTGTACACAAACATCCCACACACAGATGGAATACAAGGTATCAGGAACAGTATCCCTGATGAAGACACAGCACAACTGGTTGCTGAGCTCTGTGACTTTATCCTCACACACAATTATTTCAAATTTGGTGACAATATATACTTCCAGACCAGTGGCACCGCTATGGGCACCCGCATGGCCCCACAATATGCCAACATTTTTATGGCTGACCTGGAACAACGCTTCCTCAGCTCTCGTCCACTCATGCCCCTTCTCTACCTACCCTACATTGATGACATCATCATCTGAACCCATGAGAAGGAGACTCTGGAAAAATTCCACTATGATTTCAACAGCTTCCACCCCACCATCAACCTCAGCCTGGACCAACCTACACGGGAGGTCCACTTCCTAGACAACACAGTACAAATAAGGGACAGTCACATTAACACCACCCTATACCGAAAACCCACTAACCTCTATGCCTACCTTCATGCCTCCAGCTTCCATCCTGGACACACCACATGATCCATCGTCTACAGCCAAGCACTGAAGTACAACCGTATTTGCTCCAACCCCTCAGACAGAGACCAACACCTACAAGATCTTCACCAGGCATTCTCAAAACCACGATACCCACACGAGGAAATAAGGAAACAAATCAACAGAACCAGATATGTACCCAGAAGCCTCCTGCTGCAAGACAAGCCCAAGAAACAAACCAACAGAACTCCACTGGCCATCACCTACAGTCCTCAGCTTAAACCTCTCCAACGCATCATCAGTGATCTACAATGATCCCTCGCTTTCACAGACCTTGGGAGGCAGGCCAGTCCTCGCCCACAGACAACCCACCAACTTTAAGCATATTCTCACCAGCAACCACACAACGCACATAACAACTCTAACTCAGGAACCAATCCATGCAACAAACCTCAATGCCAACTCTGCCCACATATCTACACCAGCGACACCATCACAGGATCTAACCAGATCAGCTACAACATCACTGGTTCATTCACCTGCACATCCACCAATGTTATATACGCCATCATGTGCCAGCAATGCCCCTCTGCTATGTACATTGGCCAAACTGGACAGTCCCTACGTAAAAGGATAAATGGACACAAGTCAGATATTAAGAATGGCAATATACAAAAACTTGTAGGAGAACACTTCAACCTTCCTGGCCACACAATAGCAGATTTTAAGGTAGCCAGCCTACAGCAAAAAAACTTCAGGACTAGACTTCAAAGAGAAACTGCTGAGCTTCAGTTCATTTGCAAATTTGACACCATCAGCTCAGGATTAAACAAAGATTGTGAATGGCTAGCCAACTACAAAAGCAGTTTCTCCTCCCTTGGTGTTCACACCTCAACTGCTAGAAGAGGGCCTCACCCTCCCTGACTGAACTAAACTCGTTATTTCCAGACTGATTCTTGCCTGCATATTTATATCTGCCTCTGGAAATTTCCATTGCATGCATCTGATGAAGTGGATATTCAGACACGAAAGCTTATGTTCTAATACATCTGTTAGTCTATAACAGGGGTCGGCAACGTTTGGAATGCAGCTCACCAGGGTAAGCACCCTAGCGGGCCAGGCCAGTTTATTTACCTGCTGATACGACAGGTTCGGCCGATCGTGGCCCCCACTCGCTGCGGTTTGCCGTCCCGGGCTAATGGGGGCGTCGGGAAGCGGCGCAGGCGAGGCATGTGCTGGCCGCGGCTTCTCGCCGCCCCCATTGGCCTGGGATGGCGAACCGCAGCCAGTGGGGGCCACGATCAGCCGAACCTGCCGTGTCAGCAGGTAAATAAACTGGACCAGCCCGTTAGGGTGCTTACCCTGGCGAGCCACATGCCAAACGTTGCTGACCCCTGGTCTTTAAGGTGCCACAGGACTCTTTGTTGCTTTTTACTAAATATCATGAGACTTGTGATTTTTTTTAATCCTAAGAGCTGTGAACACTGCTACGGTTTCTCAGCATTCTTGTCCATAACAGGCAAGTAATTGCACTGAATGATGTCCATACAGGGGGAAATGGATATGGTGTGAGTTTCTCAAGGATGGAGAACACAGGTGGCCGTTGGTATAACCCTTCTTCTAAGTGTTGATGGCAGCAACAAGGGCTGATATCAATAAGTCTAGGGGACCCTTTCTAAAATAAATATTTGGCTCAAACCCCTATCCCAGAGCTACACTCCCATTACTGGCTCCAGGAAACTAAATTTAAAGCTTCCTAATCACTTTTCTGTGTGTCCTTTCCCTACTCAGAAGCACATGGGAGTATTCTGCAATATGAAGTTACCAAAAAAAATAAAAAACAAAAAAAACCACCACACTTTATTTGGGAAAACAAAATAAAATTAGCAAAACCCAAACAGTGTATAAGGGTTATGGCCAACCCCAGTCTTAGGTAATTTGCCCCACCGTGCAGGGTCAGGAACTCAATTTCTACCCACTTACACCTCATGCACAAACCTTAGATTCATTGCTGGTCAAGTGAGTTCTTCTAAACAGCTGTCCTTGCTTGTCTACTTCAGTCTAGTGAAGCCAACAGCACTAGATTCTGTTACTCTGCCAGCTGCCAGTAGTATGGACCCCCAGAGTCAAAGCAACTCTACAGTAGAGTCAAGTCCATGTTAACCTCATTTCAGAATCTAAACCACCACGGCTAGTCTGTTCCTGCAAAGTCTGCTCAGCACAGAGTTCCTCATCTCTGCGAGAAGAATCCCTGGTCACAGGGGCTGCTCTATGCCCAAGCACAGCAGTCAGGCGGCTTTCGGCAGCATGCCTGCGGGCGGTCCGCTGGCCACGCGGATTCGGCGGCATGCCTGCGGGAGGTCCGCCAGTGCCGCGCCTTCAGCATCCCCGCCGCCAAATTGCCGCCAAAGCCGTGGGACCGGCGGACCTCCCACAGGCATGCCGCTGAAGGCAACCTGACAGCCGCTCTCACAGCGGCCGGCACGCCGCCCCAGCAGCTTGCCACCCCAGGCATGCGCTTGCTGCGCTAGTGCCTGGAGCTGCCCCTGCCCGGTCATGATATCACATGTGAACCGAGCTCCCGCTGTCACAAAGTCCTTCCATCTTCCCTCATTTCTTGAGTTACATCTACATGCACAATATAGTATAATTTCCAAAGGCAGATCACCAAGTCCAAATAAGACAACATAAAATGCTGTACAGAACTGCACTGAGGTGAAATTATAATTATGTACATTAAACCTGATAGAGCTAGTTTTCCCTCTTTTTCCAGTTGGGAGAAGTAGAGAGTTCCATGGCTCTAGACCATTAAACTCCAGGTCTTACACTGGGAATTGGGCCTGATGGACAGAGGGATCTACTGGGGATACAGCGTTGACAAGTCTCATGATATTTGGTGTTTTCCTTAGAGCTCCAGATCCTGAAATCAGCTGATTATGGGAGAATCTCCGGCTTCATTATTACTATTTTTTAAAGTAAGTTTCTAGCCTCATGGTTGCACAGAAAAACTTGAACACAACCTGGGCACACACTAAATGTGTAGAAATCAGAAGGCAGGTAAAAAGATCCAAATATGTATTATTTTTCTTAATTTTTTAAACCAATCTCATTATTTTGGGGGGCCTAAGCCTGATTCATGATTGTCAAACACTTGGGGTTGAAAGTACTGTTGAAACTTCCTCAGCTCCCAATAGAGCAGCAAATAGAAACCTGATAAAGAAAGCATTTGACATATCCCTGAAGATGCCAGAGAGGGGAACAGGCCTGCTGTTCCTGGCTGTGGTGGGAAGCTGCAGGCTACGGAGTGTCCCCAAAGGAGACAACGGGTAGTGTGGGTGGGATACCTATAAAGAAAGGAGAGAAACAGGGCTGCTAAAATGAACCCCTCAACTATTTGAGGTCTTGACATATTAAGATTAGTTATTTCTCCAGGACAACTCCCTCCTTCAGAAGTGTTCCAGGAAATATTTTTTAAAACGTTGGTAACCATAGCCTACTATAGGAGAAATCAGCTTTTTTGTTTTTCTTCCCCATAGATTCCAAGGCCAGAAGCTACCCTTTGATCATCTCATCTGACCTTCTGTGTAACAGACCTGAGAAGTTCCCCAAAATGATTCCTAGAGCATGTCTTTTAGAAACATGGGCGTTGGTTCTTGATTTAAAAATTGCCAGTGATGGAGAATCCATTATGACCTTCAATAAATTGTTCCAATGGTTAATTACCCTCACTGTTGAAAACGTATGCCTTATTTCCAGTCTTAATTTGTCTAGCATCATTACCAGCCATTGGATTGTGTTACATCTTTCTCTGCTAGATTGAAGAGCCCATTATTAATGGTGTTCACCATGTAGGTACTTTTACACTGTAATCAAGTCACCCCTTAACCTCCTATTTGTTAAGCTAAGTAGATTCAGCTCCTGTTAGTCTATAACTATAAACCGTGTTTTCTAATCCTTCTCATGGCTCTTCTGAACCCTCTCCAAATTATCAAGATACTCCTTGAATTGTAGATACCAGAACCAAGCACAGCATTTCAGCAGCTGTCATATCCATTACAGAGGTGAAATAACCTCTCTCCTTCTACTCGAGAGTCCCCTGTTTATCCATCCAAGGATCACATTAGCCCTTTTGGCCACAGCATTGCACTGGGAGCTCATGTTCAGATGACTATCCACTCTGACTCCCAAATCTTTTTCAGAGTCAGTGCTCCCCAGGCAGGCAGCACGTGAACCCCTCATTTAGGGAGGCTAGCCCCCTGCTTTGCCCCTTATGCCAGAGACCCCCCCCCCCCCCCCCCCCCTCCTCCCGGGGGCCAGGCTCCCGCCCCCCCCCCCCCCCCCCAGCCCACATGCAGGGGCCAGAGGAGCCCCAAGCCCCACACCCTGGTCAAAGGATCTCCCATTGGCCCCCCAGAGCCCTGACCCACCCAAGCTGCTCCGCCTGCCCGAGTCACCCGCCCAAGCCCCAGCCAGCCAGAGGAACCCTGAGCCTGGGAAACATAACCTGAGCCTCCCCCAGCCTCTATTATGTGCCGTCCAAGTCCACAGGATAAAGTCCCATCCTGTAACTATGGCCTACATCCTTTGCTCCTAAATGAATCTATTTAGCTGAATTAAAACATATCGTTTGCTTGTGCCCAGCTTACCAAGCAATTCAGATCACTCTATTACTCACCTGTCCTCTTCATTATTTACCATTCTCCCAAAGTGTGTGTCATCTGCAAACTTCATCAGTGATGATTTCATGTTCTCTTTTGGGTCATTGGTTAAAGTGTTAACTAGCATGGGGCTAAAAACTAAAAACACACCTACTCAATGATTCCCAGTTCACAATTACATTTTGAGATCTATCAGTTAGCCACCTTTTAATCCCTATAATGTCTGCCATGTTGATTTTATATCATTTTTGCTTTTTGAGCAAAATGTTGTGCAGTATCAAATATTTAGCCTTCTTTAAGGCATTTGACATCACATCAATATTATTACCTTAATCAAGCAAACTTTTAGCCCCATAAAAAAAGAGCTATCAAGTTAGTTTGACAGGATCTATTTTCCATAAATATATGTTGACTGGCATTAATTATATTATCCTCCTTTAAATTCTTGATTAATCAAGTTCCATATCAGCCCTTCCATTTTCTCGATGAGGACTGATGTCAGATTGACAGGCCTATAATTACCTGGGTCAGCCTGTTTACCCTTTTGTACTATTGGCACAACCCTAGCTTTCTTCTCAGTCGAAGTGGAGGTTAGAAGAGGCAGCAGCTGGTACTAACAACTAGGGCAGTGTATGCATTAAGTCCAGGCTTCTACTACACAGAGAGTTGTAGAAGCCTTTGACCTGCTCCCAGATTTCACTTTCCTATCTTCCTCTCATTCTCATATGCAGCTCAGCACCAAGGGAGAAGAAAGGAGCACACTTCTTCCTAATGATGATTTAAGAGGCAAATCAAAGGTCTAGTCCAACCCACTCTTTAGAGGTGGGCCGGCTTCATATGCCACTAGTGCTCTTACTACTGGCAGCAGCAGATGCTAGTTCCAGCCCTCAACCTTCCCCATCTGAAAGGTTGCATGCTTTAGCTGGCCAGTCTTTAGCCCCCTCACTAAGACTGGAGGCCAGAGTGAAGGGGAGAGAAAGAGAGAGAGAGAGAGAGAGAGAGAGATCAATGACCCAGAGTGGGGAACTGGAACTGGCTGTTTAAGGAGACTGGAACTGAAGGGGGGCATATGGAGAGCCTTGAGGGGTTGGACTTGGACTTGTTGAGCAAGGAGGCTGGGACTAGTATGAGAAGTTTTAGGAGTAGTCTGGGACCAGCTAAGTAAGGAGAATGGGACTGGGACAAGGAACTAGGGGTGGGGAAAAGAGAAGGACTGGAACAGAGACAAGTTGGAGGGATAGGACAAAAGAGTCTGTGCCCACTAGACATACTCTCCTCCAGAGCCTGGAATGAACCCTGACATTCCTGAGTCTCACAATTCCTCTGTTTTCAGCAAATATCTGTGGCAAAATTGGCAAAATGTCCCATCCCCTTCTAGAGCTGGTCCACATGGAGGATGACAACCTACTGCTGTTATCAATTGCTCTATTAGCTTACTTGGCAGAAGTCCATATGGTGGAACTAAAGATTCCAACCCACATGATGACCCATGTGGGTGTTAATATGATGCTACATGATGGAACTTTCTGATTTTCAGTTTGCTGTTTTAAAAACAGAGAAAATTACAGACAAAAATATGTTAAAAACAGTATTAAGGTTGCAAAAATCAAGCACTTAGAAGTCAGGAAATGCCAGAATAAAGGTAGCACAGGCAAGTTTAATTAATTCTCCTAATGCGTATGCATTTTGCTACATTATGTGACTAAGTGAACCTGACTGGTTCTGCAGCCCCTAAGGATGTGCAAAGAGATACTGAGAATAGCTAATCAGATAAATTCCTAAACCTTTGTTTTCAGTGCTGAACTTCTTTAACACTGTATTTATTTTATCCATATGCACCAGTCATTGCCTACATCCTCAATTTGCACAGTGTGTGCAAAATATACATGCATGCAAATATACTATATACCCTGAGAAAGCTGTGAAGAAAGAAAGCAGTTCTCTACTAATTCCCCTAATTTATTCACACAAAATGTCAGTGCAGTGTCATATAAAAATCTTTAATGATTTTAAAACAAATGGTCCCTGGGGCAGGAAAATAGTTATAGTACCATTTCTAAAATTAATTTAATTCCTTTGGAACGGATATAGAAGTGTGCCTACTCTATTGCAAGTAGTATTAGAAAATATCTGAAGGCTCTTTTCAGCAAAAATCAAACAGCATTCTTCAGCCTTTCACTCAATTCAGGAGAAATGTGGTTCTTGGTGGAACCTTGTTTTACTCAATTTTGCCTTTGTGTAGAGTGCTGAAAAGCAGTCCATTGTCCCACTGCACCTTTTTCCATACCTCTCCTTTGGGGGAAAAAACCTGATTAATTAGTACCCGTTATTTTCTTTACATGGTTGCAGAAGCTATTTTTATTGCATTGCTAATGTGACTCATCATGGCATATTTCCTTAACCATATGCGCATAAGTTCAGGACAGTCAGTTATTTTGATATTCTTGGCCTGCAATCCTTCCCTCAGCAAATACATGTGATGTTCATACATGGTCCCTTTTTGCCATCCACCATGCCTATTCCAATAGCATCAGACCTTCACACCATACCATATGTAGTTTCACTAGGGCCAAGGGATCACATGGGCAGCCTAAACAACTCTACGAGTTTGTTCTATGCCTTTTCTTCTGACACCACCACCACACAGGAGCCAAACGCCTCTTTGCCCATTATAGGCCCATGATCCAGAAAAGATTACCTAATTAATGGAGAAAAAGGGATATGGGACTTGGGAGCATCTGAAAAGATGTCCAGGTATCGTGCTAATGAGCATGGCATAACACATTCCAATGGATAGGACACATATGTTGTATTGCTAAGTATCAGGTCATGGACAACACATGCAGATCTAGTTTACCTGTATTTAGATACTACAGTGATGGGAGCTATGGATGGGACAGCTCTGGGTCCAGGGTGGCCTGTAGGTAATGGGGGACCTGGCAACAGCAGCAGCAAGTGACCCACCCCAGCCTACCCCTGCTCCACCCCCATTCCAACACTTCCACACCCCTGCCCCTTTCTGGCTTCCGCCCCCTTCCCTGAGTGACACTGGGAGCAGGGGTCAGATCAGGCTGGGGCTGGGTCGCTCATTGCTGCTGGTGCCTGGCCCCCCACTAATCCCCCTGGCCACCCTGGGCCCCATGTCCCCCTGAAGCATGAGGGCCCCCAAAGCACCTGGCCCAGGGCGGTTGCCCCAGTCCATCCTATGGATGGGACAGCTCTGCCTGGACCTGTTCTGGGCACCACCAAAAATTATATAAATCCATGACTACAGGCTCTCTGTGTAAAGTCCTCAGGGCAGTTAAGAAAAACTCAAGCTAATATTAGCCAAGTTAAGCACTAACACACAAAAAACACATCTAACGGTGTGAGATACACACACACACCAAAAGACTGATGTTCTGCATAACTTCTACCTGGAATCAATTATGGGATAGAAGCAGATCAACAAAAGTCTATGACTACCATGATTTGTTGCATGGGTGTCAGGATCCTAGCCAGAGCAGTCAGGCCCAGTGTCAGAGCAGGGTCAAACCTGAGGCTGAGAGTAGTGGAGAAGTTCAGAGTCAGATTCCAGGCCAGGTCAATACCAAGGGTCAGAGTTCCAAGTCAGCTTTCAGGGTCTAGTTCAGGAGGCAAAATTCAAATGAAGCCAAGGTTAAACCTAGGGTTCAGGAGCAGTAATCAGGAATGGTCATAGCAGCTACAGTAGATCTGCACTGTTGCCTGATAACTTCCTTCAATGCCCCTTGGGTTTATATAGGGAAGGGAGACAATCAGGAGCCAGGAGGCTGCTGCCTATCAGACCCCATGACGCAGGACTTCCCATGGGCTGTATCCACAGCAGGTGGTGGGGACTGGAGCACAAGCTGGTTACAGCTGCTGCTGGGTGGCAGCATAGAGATGTCTGCTGTCAGGCATCTCTGCAGGCCTGGGTTCTAGATCTACTGGGCCTTATATAGGATGGGGTTGCTGAGCTCTTTCTATTCCATTCCTTCCCTTCCCCTCCTGTGAGACTGGTGACAGTCACTCTGTGTCCCCTACCTAGAATGTCCTCTTGGGCCCTGAGGGGAGAGGGAGATCTGTGTCTGCCTCCTGCACCAGCACTGACTGGCTATTCTTGCCTGCCTTTTGGCACCCAGACAGTGAGGCAGGTTTGTGAAAGGGCAGCAGCATGTGCCATCTTGGTGAGTGGCTCCAGCCCTGGCCAACATTGTGTTAAATTGCAGAAGTTGCCAGCACCAGAAGTGAGAGCAGCGAGGCGCTCTCTCCTGTGTTCTCAGTGCTCGTGGCTGGTGCCCAGGCAGGGTGGGAGAAGTAGCCTCAAATGCAGAGGAGATAAGACACCTACAGATTGGGACAAGGAGCCTATGGGAAAGACAGAGTGGTTGGGCAAGAAAACTGGGATTAGTAGCAAAGACAGGGTTATATAAGGGCTGGAGTGGGAGCCAGAGAGGCAAGGCAGGAAGACTTAGATCAGATGAGGGAGCCATGGGAGAAACTGAGACTGGTTGGGCAAGGAGCTTGGGACAAGAAACCAGGAGGAGAGTGGGACTTAGATGGGGAACCTGGAGTTAGAGGTGGGGGTAAGAGACTGGGTCTATCTGGGCAAGAAGACTGGGAAGGGTTTTGTGGGGAAAAAATAGCATGTGATCATGTAGTTAAAGATTGTATCATATCAGTATTGTATTGTATCAGTATGCACAAGGGGGGCAAGCTAATGTTGCCTGTGCAACCTGAATTCTGACAATTCCCAACTTTTGAATGCTTGACTTTGCAACCTTAATGCAGGTTTTTGTCTGAAATATCAATTATAAGCAACTGATCGGCATATCTGAAGTTAAAATTTCTTTTGCCTTAACACTGTTGAGGTTGGCATGCTCTTCTGGCTTCCATTCTCCTTTGATGGGGTCACTGATACCATTGGCTGTGTCCCCTCAGTAAGAGTTTAGTAGCATCCAGCAGAAGGGAACCTAGAAAAAATTCTGTTAATCTCATGCCCAATTTCTGTACTAAAATCTGGAAAGGACTTTTCTGGATGGTGCTGTAGAACATGGCCAGTCCCATGCTTCATCCTCTCCTCCTGCCACACCCCAATGGAACCTCTTTCTCATTGAGCTCCAGTGGAAGGGTGCTCAAGGAATTGTAGGAAATGGGGATGGTGCTGCAGAATAGTTGCCCCCTCGTTTGCATACAGAGAGAGATACACCCACAAAGGGAATGCTCAGGGCCAATATGAATAAAGGCTTATTGCTGGAACATATTGCAAGTTCTTACAGCAGTGGATAAATTATCTTGAGTATTTCCTAGGCTGGGAGAACTCTGGTAGTGAAAAAAGATGTTCCATAGCTTATGGATTTAGATTTGCCTTAGTAAACCAATGGAAAACTTAAAAGTGGGGAACGAGAAGAATTGAGGGAGCAAGCCAAACTATAGGCGACATGGGCTGTGCGGTCTACAGCATGCTGATATATCCACCTTTCTGTTTTCCTTTCATACAACTTGTCAGTCACAGTGGAATGAATTCCTCAGCATCAGGATAACATTGGAACTTGGATGAGGGCTCTCTGGATGACAGTTAACCCAGCCAAGATGGAGGCAAGATTGGTACACTGGGTGAAGCAAACGGAAAGGTTGTCTATAATTATGTCAGCACTCTGACTGAAGGAATGGGTCTGCCATTTGTCAGACAGGTTTGCAATTAAAGAGTTTTAGTAGATCCTGCCTGCAGCTGGATACTTGGGTAGTAGCTGTAGCCAAAACCTGTTTTATTCTATTTGCACCTGGCAAGAAGTGTGCAACCATTTCTTCCAGATACAAACTTTGCTACTATCATCCATGTTTTTTCACCTTTTGTCTCGATTTCTTCAGTGCGCTTATGTACAATTACAATCTGAGACTATCTGCAAACTGAAACTAGTGTTAAATGCAGCCACCGTCTTGTTAAAAGGTGTTTCATGATTAATACATTATACCTTTGCTCTGTAATTTGACTGGTAGTCAGTAAGTTACTGGTTACCTAAAAGATTGCCTCTTCCCTCAGACCACGCTACCACAACTGCAATCAACAGAAACATTCAAACTTGAGGGCTCTTGATTTAAGTAAGAGTGTGGGCTGCCCACTGGGCATTCTCCATGTAAAAACACTTGTTCCAGACCAGGCTGGGCTCTTAGTATTGATAGTACCAATGGAACTGCACCAGAAATAGCACAGTGGTGGGAAATTTCCTGAAAATTGTCAGTGTAGAGACAATTTAGATAATTAAAAAAAAATCCAAACACATGAAGTTCTGTTCAGTGATTCAGTCCACACGCTCCCACTCGCCTCCTCCTACATTCCTTCTGATGCTTTGAGAGAAATTAAGCTTTTAAATATTTTTTAATGTTTTGTGCTCACTTCATATTTCCCTCCCTCCTTCTGCTCATCTTCCTCTCTATGAGGCCATCTCCAATATGGCTTTGGATTTGCAAATCCACCAAAAAAAAATCTCCGTTCCCAATCACCCAAAACATTTTCAAAAGGAAAATGTGGTAGAGTGCAGATATCCTTTTCTGAGAAGGACCTTTCCTTTTGTAATTATCATTTTGTACTTCTATAGCACCTTTCATGCATGCATCTCAAATCACTCATTATAGTTATGACTATAATTAAAGATGCAGGAAAAACTGTTTAGATCTGGATCTAGATTACATATCGGACACATTTCAGTGAGTAGTTCTTTGGTCAAAATCAGGGTTAAGGTTCAAGTTCATCCTCTATTGTGCTACAACCTCTCAAACTATTCTTATGAGATTTTGCTGATCATCTGACTAAACCAGAATATAGAAAGTTATGTTTTTGGATCCAATTCGGAACCAAAATGATAGAGACACTCTCTTTTTCTCAAATTCCCTGAACTGGAGAGTCCATGCAGCAGATGTAGAATGCATACTCAGCATTCAGAAGAGTTGGATGAACAAGAGTTATTCAGGAAGGAGAAATAAAATTGTCTAAAAAGGAAGAAAGAACAAACATACATTGGAGGAATTCAGTACTGCACTGAGTTTTTCTCCAAAGGCTCTCAGGAGTGTGGTTTCAGGATCAGAGGTAGTGAAGACAGAAGCAAGACTAGGGACTGCAGGGGTGGAGGGAGCAGTACTAGAGTGGGCTAATTGAGTTGAGTGTGGAAAGAATAGAGATGAAAATAGAGAACATGGAGGTGAGAAGGGAGGGAAATCATGAGGAAGCCAAGAAGAGGAGGAAGGACCTAAGAGTAGCAAGCAAGTTGGAGAGAAGTTGTGAAAAGGAAAGTTGAGAAAAGAGGGAGATATATTGAAAGCCAGTGTGGTGGGAAAGAAGGAATTCAGAAATTACTTAATCACTCCCTGACTTTGTAGACCATGGAGGTCCTTGACCACTCTCACAGTTTGCCCCACCTCTTTCTGTCAAGGCCATATTTTTGCCATTGATGGTAATTCACAGTAAGAGATCTGAGGTCTTGCTCAATATTATCCCTCCATCTACTCCTTGGTTGGCCATGAGGTCAGACATGCCAAGGAGGTCCTTCCAGGATATGCTTAGCTGGTCTGTCTTTCGTCGTCGTAACCACATGCCCTGCCCTCTGAAATCATTTCAAAATAGTGATCAGAAATAAAGAACAATTCATAGTAAAGACCAAATCAACAGCATTATCAAGAAATTGCATGGGAAAGTTACTCCAAGGTTGGAGGTCAAATGACAAGGTTACAGAGAAGCAGCAAAAGACAGCAGCCTTTGTAAAGATTAATTGATGAAACCTCATGATATTCTTGTAAAAAAAAAAGGTAAATATCCCTTTTATAGCTGAGGAAACTGAAGCACAGAGTTTAAACCTCTGATCCAGCAAAACACTTGTGCATGTGCATAATTTTAAGCATACAAATATTCCCATTGCAGTCAGTGAGAGTATTCCCATGCTTAAAGATACATGTGTACATAAGGGCTTTGCAGGAATAGGGCCTATCCAGCAAAGATTGTATAGCAAGCCAGTGTACATCCCCCAATGAAATCCAGAAGCCCTAATTCCAGTTTCCTGATCGAAACAGAGAATAGCATGGCTTCTTTGGCTCTTGAAGTATCAAAAATATAAATTACTGACAGTGAATCAGTGGCTTTTATCTTTTCTAGTTAGACTAGCCTAGAGGTGCATTTGGGTCTCCTGCTGAAGGTTAAGCCTACTGGGTGAAAAGGAGAAAGACTGTCATCTTTAATGGGCTTATTCGCCGGAATTCATCAGTGGGGCAACTAATAAATTAATGATAATTTACAGTTATAAAGGACCCTTCATTCCAAAGTGCTTTACAAGCTTTCAGCTCCATGTAAGGCACCTCTGGCATGGGAAGAGTGGAAACTACGCTGACAAGCATCTGCTGGTATAAAGTATTGGTAGCCAATAAGACCATAAGTGGTAGAATTTTTTTGCTGCTTGTTATAAAATGTAAGATTCATTACAAGAATTGCTATTCAGCTACAAAGAAAAATATGAGTTTAAAGTATGGTCTTAACATGTTTCTTCTCCCATGTAACTGTAATACAGTTGGAGATTGGTTTGGAATTTTTTACAGTAATCTTTTTAGCTGTCATAAGATGATTCTCCTGCACTGACTAATAAAGCTGCAAGTTCTTCCATTACTCAAATACATATACTCCTTATTTACCTATGGTATACATTTTACAAGGAATTTTAAAAGTTTTTTCACTGCCAAAGCCTGGGCTCAGAGTTCTGTGTAGAGCTGGTCAAATGATTCATTGTGAATTACAGTCATTGTGAATTTGGCAGTTCTTCGTTGAATAATTATTCACAAATTCATTTTCCTGATATTCTCTATAGCTGGTTAGATAATAATCAAATCACTCATTCACATTTACTTTTCAGTCAATCATTGAATAATTTCTTTGTAAATAGTTGTTTGCACTATTTACTACTGCTACTTCTGTGTTTCTCCAGAAGGGGCTGAAAACTTCACCAACAGCTAAGGCAGTGAAAGGAACTGTTGTTGACCCGTAGGTCTCAATCCTGAACCCACTGAAGACAGTGAGAGTTTTCATAGTGATTTAATGGCAGTGAGTCTGGGCCCCTGGCCACTATAATAGATAGATAGATAGATAGATAGATAGATAGATAGATAGCATCACAAAACACAAAAAACAGGGATCATCCAGTGAAATTAATAGGCAATAGGTTAATAGGTTTAAAACAAACATAGGGAAGTACTTCTTCACACAACTCACAGTCAACCTGTGGAATTCATTGCCAGGGGAGGTTGTGAAGGCCAAAACTATAACTGGGTTCAAAAAAGAATTAGACAAGTTCCTGGAGGATAGGATAGATAGTCAGGGATGCAATGCCACACTCCGAGTGTCCCTAAGCCTCTGATTACCAGATGTTGGGACTGGAAGACAGGGGATCATTCGATAAGAGACCTGTTCTGTTCCTTCCCTTTGAGGCATCTGGCATTGGCCACCGTCAGAGGACAGGATACTGAGCCAGATGGACCATTGGTTTGTCTCAGTATAGCTGTTCTTATCCCTTACAGTGTTCCAGGTATTTCAGTTCACCTTTAATTCTGCTAAACCAACTTCTGCATAAGCAATGCTTGCTGTATAGTTACCACTATGTTTATAAAGAGAGATTTTAAGAGGCACAAAGAGCAGTGAGGCACCTAAATAATGGGAGCTAGGTGCCTAATTGCCCTTTTGACTTTGAAAACCTCCCCATAGTTAACACCGAGAAAAAGGATAGTACTCCTGCTCAAAACAAACAAATAAAAATTGAAAAAAAGTCTGGTATCACTACGGTAGTGCCTTTGATTCTAGTATTGCTGTGAATAAATAAACATGGTAGTTTTGAATTTAGTGGCTGCTCTTAAACAGAGCTGCACAGTTCAGATTAACATATATGATAGCATATATTTGACAACAGATTACATTTTAAATAGAGATTTGACATTTTAATTTCAGCTGTGCCTTTAAATTTGTTCAGGTGGAAAATAGAACAAATGACCATCTCAAATAGATCAATAACCATATGCTTTTATTCTTATTCTCCTGTAAAAAAAACTAAAGTTAAAATACATGCAGAGAACTCAACTAGCTAACCTGCTTGATTTCCCATTTAGGGGACCAGTCAAATAACTTACTTATGCATAGGTACGGACCTGTGAACATCCAGGAAAGAGAGAGGCACAGGGTGAGAAGGAGGAAAACAGGGTATCTTTGAATACTGAAATAAATTTTGTACTTATGAAAGAAACAATTTGATAACTCTGGAGCCTGATGTGCAATATTTATCCACAGGACAAGTGCAACTCAGACATTAGCAGTACAAACTTCCTTACCTGCCCTGCCAATGTGCTGCAGTTCTGATGGAGAGGGACCACATCCCGGTGAAAGGTGGCAGTGAAGTCTATGGGGAAGATTGTCTAAGGCACAAATGGCAGTTAGGCACCTAAATGCCATCTGTGCCTTTGAAAAATCTACACCTATCTTCCCATGTAGGATGAGAGTTTCAGAAACACCTAAATGACTTAGTGGCACAAATTCCATTGACTTTCCATAGGACTTGGGAACCTAGGTCACTTAGGTACACCCATAGTCTCTGCTGAGACACATAGCATGGATAGCAATTGTGAGGGTAATCTGGTCTGTTGTCAACCGGCAAAGGACTGAGGCAGGGATTTTCAAAAGCACAAGTGACTTAGGAGCACAAGTCTCATTGACTTTCAATAGGACTTACTCTTCTAAATCCCCTAGGCATTTTTGAACATCTCCCCTTAAGGCCACTAACTCCTTTTATACCAAAGATCACCAATCATTAGTAAGAAAGTAATGACTTTTCTCACCATGAACCTCAGCAAGATTTGAATGAGTGACAAAAGTGTGAATTAAAGTCATTACCAATCCCCTGCGTCATCCAGTTCACCTAGGCAAGATGTTTTAACATCACTTTCAAAAGCACCATTTCTACAAATTGATACTTCCATCAATGACAACAACAATTCTTCATTAATTCAGTATAATGTCCTCCCAGGAAGTAGCGTTTTGGGTGGTCAGGATTTTATGGAATGAGGATATTTAACATGGTAGTACCCATTAAGTGGATGGTAGCTTTTGACATACTGAATACATAGGAATAAAGCAATATAATTCCACATATGAAATACAGCACCTACCTTTGGATCCCAAACATCTCTTTGTTCAGCAGCAGGCAACCTTCACTAAACTGGTTTGATCCAATTCCAATATATGATAAAGTGAAACTTGCCATTAGTGACCACCCAAGAGAGACAGAAAATCTGTTTCCTGGTAAAGTTGGGTTTTCTGTAAAATCAAACCATACTGTACTGGACACCTTGGGCATACTTTAAGGTGGTCAATATGGGGTTTATTAAAGAAGGCATTAATATAATTTTAATTGCACTGATCCACTGGTTCAGGCAAAGCAGACTGGTATGCTCTGCGCATTGTCAAACAATTTATGTTCATTGGTGAGCAGTCTTATAAAAAAATAAAAATAAAAGTAATGCAGTCTGGATTGTTAAAATGGTGATACAGCTCCTTAAATGCCCAGTCCTTCAGTTCTTACCTTGACAAAATTTCTATTGAAGTCAATTAGAGACAGAAAGCTCAGGCTCTATAGAAACAAAGCTTAGTTCCCAGATCAACACTAAAGGGTGAGTATGCAAACCAGACTCGTCTGTGACTTCATGAGGAAGCCAGGCCTTTTATTAATGCAACACAGCTCCAAAGGGGATGAGCATTTCTATGGCAAGATTGAATGTTGACCCTTACGATCCCTTACCCAAGCCAACCAAATCTGAAAAGGATAAGAACCAGTTTTGCTCCATCACCTCACAGTAATCGTTTCTACAAAAGAGCAAAACAGAATTGCTTTGTTTATGCCTTGAAACAAATACAATGTAGCACCTACACCCCTTCTGAACAAGTCCAATAAAATTTACTAGAAAATGATAACATTTCTATAGTTTTTTTTAAACCGTCATATAGAAAATGAATAGAGGATTATATCCCTGCTATAGAATTCTCTAAGATGGTTCAAAAGCATATGGCAAAAATATCATGTTTTATGGGTTTTAGAGTAATATCTCTAAACTCCTACTGGTTTTATCACCATTACATTTTATAGGACTTTCCCAAAAGAGATAGGATGTGAGATTCATTTTTAAAGATAAATTAATACATGTGTATAGCTATGTAACCCATATCTATGTATGAATATACTGCATTGCCTGTATATTCATGAATACACTTTTTAAGAAGTAAAAAGAAAATAAGCTGCCTTAATTGTAAAGTAGCAAAGCATTCATTGTTTTCACAGAGATGTATGGGAGAGAATGCTGCCATGTCGTCCCTCCCAAGCTACCCACCCAGCAGAAGCTTGATGCCAGGAGCGTGACCAGCATTTCAGATGCCTCAGATAGGGACCTGTGATACAAGATCCTCTGCCATGTTGGGAGAGCCATATAGCGACATCCAGGTGATAGTCACAGAGAGTTACCGGCTGCTGTTCTTACTAGAATTAATGTACTCTGATAGCTGCCGTCCAGAGCGGGAAGGGAATAACATGAGGAGTCCCTGTGGATAAAAAGAAGCATTTCACTTTCACCTCCACATTAGCATTGGTTACCGCAGGGTGTAGTGGGGAGTGTTTTTGGAAATGGTATGTAACAAGTGCTTTGAACCCTAATGATTCTTCTAAAATTAAAGACTTTCGTCAACTGTTTGTGAGCTATTTTTGCCGTTCTGCCAAAAGATAAAGAGGGCAAAAGCACCACCTTGTGGCTAAAGGACAAATATATTTCTAGACAAGCAATTCAGCATTATAGTACACAACTCTTTTCTGAAATATTTTTCATTCTTCTTTTCAAAAAGCACATTATGGCTTTTTTTCCCAAAAGAATTGTCAGCTACAGTAAATGAACATAATTGAATTCCAGATTTAAATCAATATAACCGAATTCCAGATTTAATTTGTTTCCTCTAAGATTATGAAATCAGAAGCCAAACCATGTGAAAGAAAAATTTCATAATCTTATCATAAAACAAAATGCCATTTTAACTTTAAACTCAGATTGGGGTTCTGTTACTTACCTGTAACATTAATAAAATCATCTCTATGGATAATTTCTTACAACAAAGGTCCCGATCCTGCAATGACTTACATACATGCCTACATAAGTGACTTTACTCACTGTAGTTCCATTGATTTAATTGGGACTGTTCATGGGCTTCAAGTTAAGCAAATGTGTAAGTCTTAGCAGGATCAAGGTCTAAGGTTTCTGCCAACAATTTGTAAAAGGGGTAGGAGGGAAACCCCTGTGGATTGTTGAACTCTTATTGTTAAAACAAATTCTTCATGCCAGCCTTGTTTCAGCATCCCATAATTGCACTTATATTTCTTAAGGGGTCTCATCCTCAGCTTAACAAGACAGGGCCTGGTTCTCCTCTCATGTATACTAGCTGTACACCAGTATAAACCCATAGATGGTATTGGAGTTACTCTTGATTTACCTCAGCATAAGAGAGAGGGAAAACAGGCCAACCCCCTCCACTTTCAAATAAGCCTGTAAATTTACATGAGATGTTTTAATAGCAAACAAGGCAAGTTTTAAAGCAGAAAATCCACACACATTTCTGGAAGATTTGCCCTTTAGTCATAGTTTAAAATACCAGATCTATATCTGATCACCTCTAATAGGAAGGATCAGCTCATTTGTCTATTGTTCATTTCCTCTTTCTCGGGTTATTATCACTGTTATGATAAAAATTCATGAAAATCAATGGAATATGGATATTTATTTCTTCGTTCCTAAGAAACAGGATCATACATTTAAGTCTTGAATGTGACTTCTGCTTCCTACCGACACCTACATGCGGTGTGGGCAGGATTGGGTTTCTTTATGTAGACACCATACACTAGGTTATTTAAATTACTTTGAAGAACATTCTGATTGCCTTTGGACATACCAGTCAGATTCATATTACTAATTACTTTCTCCTGGTTGTAATAGATTAAAGATTGTTTTTACTTTCATATGCATGATGCACGTGAATTGCACTGCAAGGCTGTGACATACAGTCCTATGGCTGTCACCCTGATTGCCATACCATGACATATTGTTCCATTGTTTCAAAACTACCAACACATCATCGCTCATTCTCAGGACAGGACTGTGAAGTCGAATAACTGCCTGGTAATTCAGGATTAGATTTTTGAAAATTCACCTATTTATGTTATCATTCATGATAAAGAGATCAAATTATAGGTATATTATTGTTAGTGTCAGTTACTTTAACAGTCATGAGGTTTGTGATCTATTAAACCAGGATCAGATTCTGCGCCTTCATACTGAGATGGAATGCAAGAGTAACTCAAATGAAGGCAATGTCATGACTCCAGAGTTGTACTAGTGTAAGTGAGATTAGAACCAGGCTCCAGAGCTTCACTATTCCAGTCGAATTTTCTCAGGAAAACATTTTCCGCCTTGCTTCAAAAGAGGAAAAGGCAACAGAGAGTTGCCTAAGTCCAGACTCTGACTCAAGTTTGAGCCCCTCTTCCGTCCACATGCAAATCAATCTGACTCGGGTCAGCAAGCAACTGGGTCCTGAATCCTAGGACTCTGCTGGGGGGTAGGTCAGAGCCTGAGTCCTGCTATGATTTGGATCCCCGCCCTGTCATTTTGCAGCATGAATGTAGTGTAAGATGCTGAACTGAATCAGTCTGTGTAGTGCAGTATGGATACATTAGCACAGTGTGGGTATGTCTACATGGTGCAAAAAAAAAAAAAAAAGCCATGGCAGAGACTCTCAGTGCCTGAGTCTATGGGACTCCCATTACAGCACTAAATATAGCTGTGTAGACATTCAGGCTTGGGCTGGAGCTCGGGCTCTGAAAGTCACCTGCCTCCCCAGGCTTAAGAGCCTCAGTTCCAACCCAGGCCCAAACCTCTACACGACTATTTTTAGTGCTACAGCATGAGACCGAGTCTGTCGACCCAGGTTCTGAAACTCACTGCCATAGGTGGGGGGAGGGGCGGAAGGGTCATGTGTTGTGTAGACATATCCTGAGAGAGCCAGGTCAAGATTTGCAATGCACTGTAAAGGCTCAAGCATGGGCTTGGAAGCACTGAGTTCATAAACCCGGGTCCCAGAGATCCAAGATTACAATGCAGTGTAGACATACCCTGAAAGGTTTACATTGCATTAATAACTTCAAATGATTATGATATACAATAGGCCACAAATAAATGCAGTAAATAACAGATAGTTTATAGACATTTGCTTGCCTCTAGAGTGAGACAAATACTGCTAAAAATATTTCCAAAACTATTTGAGTTTTTAATTAATTCGCTTTGGCTCTGTTTGTACTCCTTTCCACAAGCATTCTAGCAAAATGGGTTTACTGGCAAGAATGTTGGCTCAAACATCAAATTTTAAGTGAACATTCCATAATATTTATGATAAGCAAATTCAAAATTCAAATTCATAATTACTGAATTTGCACCCAAAACCTGAGTCTAAGAGTTATGCTCATCCAATCAGAAAGCAGAAACATATCATAAGACCAACATGTCAAACTAAACTGGCTCAAATTTCACATATCAAAGAC
This sequence comes from Trachemys scripta elegans, assembly GCF_013100865.1. Classification (NCBI taxonomy): domain Eukaryota; kingdom Metazoa; phylum Chordata; order Testudines; family Emydidae; genus Trachemys; species Trachemys scripta. The sequence goes on from NC_048308.1 coordinate 28,946,702, forward strand.
TCACAGAAGGCTGGTCATGAACAAGCTACAGACTAAGAATTGTGCACACAAATTATCTGGCAAATGATTTCAAACAACAAGTAAATTCAGAAAAATCTTGACCCATTCACAGAAATTTTTCAAGAAAAAAAGCTTAAATTAATCAAATAAAAATTATTCTGTCTGATTTATTCACTCAGCTCTACTTTTAATACAAAAATATTAATAAATTCTGCATTAAACTGTAACAAAAGAACAAGAAAAGATATAGGCATACCTGAAACAAAAAGCCTCATGGGATGCTTAGGGCAACTCAGAGATAGAAACTCTCCTGTCTTGGACCCAATAGAGCCTACAATCTAGTCTTTCTTGGGGCATCAGATATTATAAGAACATTGTTTTTACTAGACTTCCCAACTGAGCAATTCACCAGCATTTAGAACATTGCTATATGTTATTTGTTATACCTTAAAAAAATGTTTAGTCATCCAATCAGGAGGCAGAAAATACCATGTAAGTTAGGTGACCAATCACATACCGCAAAGAGCAAATAGTTGAGCTGAACAGTTTCTGCACACCCCAATTATTACTTGAATAACAAAGACTTTTACAGTAATCTAGATCAGTTTGTGTATTAATCCCAAATAGAATAAAGGGTTGACTTAATCGGATAATGTATTTACAGTGAAAAATTCAACAAACTCTAGAGATGATTATTTTTAAATTCTTATCCTTTTTTAGTGGATGATTCAAGACATTAGTATCACACATGAAGAATGGAGAAGGGGAAGTAGAATGGAGAAGGGGAAGCAGAAAAGGTAAAATTAACTGCTATTTAATATTTATCTGTTGTTAGGCAGGCGGGGGGACATTTTGTAGGGGAGGAAGTGCAGGATAAACATTACTTTTAAGTTAATTTGTTTCATCTGGAAATGTATTTTGGAATATTATTCAGTATCTGGCACTTCTCAGATCACAGTATATTCATTATAGTTCATACTAGATCTCACATCCTGAAGCAGTGATTTCCAGTGGTTCTCTAACCTTATTCTTACTCTCACTGTCTGTCTTTGCAACTGGTATATCACTTGATTCTACTCTTATTTTCTGAACCTTCTTTCTAAAGCTCACAGTCTGAGAGAGAGCTCAAGTAAATCTGAAGCAGAAGAATAAAGATGGTAAAATCATTAGAGCTTGGCCAAAGAGGTCATGTTTCCATTTTGGTTTTGGAAAATTAAAAGAGGTGGTAATATCCAGGTTCCTTTTCATCAGAACCACCAAACTTTGGAGCAGGGACTGCATATGGACAAAAGAATCTGGTTAAGGTTAATGGCCACAGCCTTTGTCCTGAGTGTTGTGTCCTGAAAGCTCTGCATTCTCTGATCTAAACTTTGTTTATGAGGCAGGGTTTTGTTGAGTTTTTCAGTATGAAAGTTCATTTTGGAATTCTTCAGATGACAAACTCTCTCTTGAATAGTAGTACAATATCAATATCAAAATAGTAGCACAATATCATCTCTTCCTTCGCTGAAAGAAACATTGAAAGACTAAGTACAATGGCCTGCCCTTGAGCTGAAAAAATTGAATTACAATGCTGAGCAAAATGTTGTGCCAAAATGGTAAAGTGTAACTTCCATCAATGCCTTTGCAAATATATGAAAGTGCATATGTGGATCTCTATGTGGCTGTGGCTTCATAAGTGAGAAAAAAATGTATTTACATCAGTGCAAAGTGTAGCTCAGCCACAAAACACACAGGATTCCAAAGTTTTCATTGTGTCCCTTCTCACAAAAGCTAGCCATTTCCAACTCCTGCCATGCACAGCCGTCACAGAAACACAGCGTTACCACTGCATCGTGTTCCCACTCCTATAATGCCTCCCACATGGAAAGAATCTCTTTCAGTACATAGGAAACACAATCATCTCTCACATATGACTCCAATACATATTTTATGTTGCATCTTATTAATTGCAGATGTCACAGGAGTGTCTCAAATATTGTATAAACATATGCTCATAGCAATGCCAACCCAGAAACGGCTAATACAATTTACCCTGGCCACATGCTCACATGTATATTTGTGCAGGTAAGATTGTCTGATGTTCATAATCCCCAGTGTGAATGTGAATGTTTCATTATAGACTGTTAAGACTTCATGCTGGTAGCATCTCTCAATTAATGTAATATCAGTCCGTGCTCAAAATCAAAGCAGACAAGATAGCGGGTCAATGTGCTTCTGCACACAGTACCCCTACACATGTGCTTCTGCATTGTACCCCCTAAAGTGCTGTGTATTGTGTTGATTTTTCAGCGAACAGATTGTACTATCAAAGCAGTGACAAGTGAATGTTGGTATTTCACATTAGTGCAGAGAAATATGACAAATTATTGCTTGCTATGAGCACCCTTTATTTGGATGCTATCATTCTCTCTCTGATCTGCAATTTTCAATGGGTATCATATAGTTTAGCTAATTTGTTTATTAACCATACCTAATGTTCTGCTGCTCACACCTCTTTGGCTTATCAGTCATATGCAAGTCACTTCACCATGACAGCACCAAATGGCCACAAGATAGATTTCGTGCATAAAAGGATGTGTAAACAAAAATCAATTAAACTATAGCACACTCCTGAGATGTGTAGTGCATAGCTCATATTACCTGTGATCTGTTGTACTGATATCACAAACTTCTGGCAGGTAATGCAGGAAGAATGGTAGGGAGAGTAGTACTTGCAAGCAATAAATTTGATTAGCTCACTATAGTTGCCAGTCAGGAGATCTCTTTCTCTCTGGACCAAATTAAGTCTTGGCAAAGCACGTGCAACCCTAACGACTTTTAAAACACCTGACTATAAGTTCAGAATGGGTTTTTTAAAGCATTTTTAAACACAGATGTATCTTTACCTGTAGAAAGGTTCAGACCAAGCCAGTCAGAACCTTTGGAACTATTTATAATATTTGATGTCAAATTTCTCATTCTTCATAAATTTATGAAGCCCCAATGATGACTAATACTGTTCAAAAATATATGGAAGGCATGGTCTGTTGCCCGAGGGGCTCACAGTCTAGCTCAGGTACTAGGCTACACCAGAAGGCAGTTGAAACACTGAATAGTGCAAACTGAGCAGCTGAAAAGCTCTCCGGAAAAGAGTTTTATGATGGGATTTGAAGTGGGAAAGGAAGATTGTTTAGATCGTGAGAACTTGGAGGCAGATCTGGGTGTTGGAGAAGAATGGAAGAAGGTATGATACCAATAATGGTTAAAATATACAAGGAAGGTGGCAATTAAGGGAGAACATAGGGAAGGATGGAAGAGTGAGAGGGATTTTTTGAATATTTAAGAGTGATTGTCTTCACTTGGAAGCTGGACATGAAGAAGGGTGGCTCTGGGATCTAATTAATCAGTATTACTGCATATTGGACTGAGTGTTTTTCTATAATGCATAGTAGAGATAGGGCACTTGCATTAGACATGTTTGCCTATGTGAAAATCTTATAATGAAGTTGTCTGTATAATAATGGAGTTGCTAACCAGCAGATCTGCTAGTGTTGCTCTGATCACAATGAAATTTGATTATCTTTCTGCCTAATAAGTGCCATCTTCTTTGTATTGCATGTTGGGGCATGTATGTGACTGGAAAAGCCCTGGGGGAGCAGAACAAAGGATGAGTCAACTTTCAGTTCTCCAGTTTGCTGTGATAAAATGATTTTACCTGAAACGAAAGCAGTAACCACGGCAGGAAGTTGTCAGCCTGAGCTTCGCCCAGGTTTATATCTGACTCACCTTGCAAAGGTATGTCATGATTTGTATTAAGCTCAGAACCCTGAGAACTCTACCTGAAGGTGCTGCGCACAGTAAAAATGCAGAAGAGAGAGAGACATATTCATCCTCAGGATTCTACGGTGAGGGATTTGAATATCAGGATGTGTTAACTTTTCTCCTCTATCCCCTGCCTTAGCGCTATCTCCCACTCAGATTTTGCTCTGTGCCTCTCCCTCCCTTTGTAGAATGACACTGCCTCCCTCTCTCTAGCCTGCCCTCCAAGATGTATTTGAAAGCCACTCTCTCCGGGCATGTGGAAAACCCACATTATCTCCTTGTCCAATCTCCACTTCTAGGCTGCATGGCAGGAAGCCCCCACATCCTAGTCACAGCCACTGCTGTGATTCTTCTATTTCCTAGAATCTGGCTGGATTTTGCAGCAGGGGGGGAAGCAGGCCAGAGAGCAAGAGCAGGCTAGATAGGAAGAAAAGGTACCAATAGGTTGAAATGGGGCTGGAGTTTTTTTTCCTTTCAAGGGTCCTAACCTGGACCCTCCTCAAACTGGTCATAAATTTTCCCTCCTCTCCTAGCACAGCAAATACGGAAGCACACATACAGCACAGGAAAATGGCCAGTCTTAATGTTCTAAGATATTTCTAAACTATCCAGTATCCTAAGGGCTTTATGTATTTTCAATTCCATTTTCCCTATTACTCATCAATCTTTTTCTCCAGTTTTGGAGGAGATAAGGCTTGGGACTCAGGAAGGAAGTATGAATATTTCAGCTAAGCTTACAGTTTTTCAACTTGTTGCAATAAATGTGCCAGAGAGACAGAAGAACGAACAAGTAGTTGGTGGATTTGAGCCTGTAACAGTTTGCTGCTTGCCCATTCCTTTGAGTTGTCACACTGTGATGATGATTCCAAAAATCTCCAGCTTCTCACCGACAACTTGACAAATTTAGTTTAACTATTTTGATGTAAGAATCTAATTAGGTAAACGGGTTCAGCAACCGATTACGTTTTGCTAATTTCAACCATCTGCTTCAACATTTGCTCTTATGTGTACTAGATTTCAGAGTGCCTTTGCTCTAACAGTAATTAATGAAACTGTTAATAAGCTACATATATCATATTATGCTGCGATAATTTATCAAAGGATAATGTTACAAGACAAATTATATTTAACAATTATAGAAAATGGCTTACATCACTAAATGTTGCACACTGCTAACTAGTTTCTTACTCTCTTCTTAATGAATTCCCTAATTAATTTAATGCACACTTTATGCATAATTTGAAATTTAAAAACATTGCTAGGTCAGGTTTTACCATCCTCTTTTACATGCTGTCTGCTTCTACAAGATATATATTAGCAAAACATGACCTCTATGCAAATTACAGAGACCTGCTGTTATTTTTATTCTGAATCCTCATGAACACATTCTAAACTGTGCTCGCTTTCTCTCTCTCTCTCTCTCTCTCTCTCTCTCTCACACACACACACACACACACACACACACACACACAATTTAGATAATGCTCTTTGGTATTCCTAAGTTGTTTCTGTTGCTGACAGGAAGAATCTAGCATTACATAATATTGGTCCATGCTTACAAACACCACTTTAGAATTAGGTAATTATTTATAATAAAAAACATAGGTGGCTATTTTAATCCTTTCTTATATAATCATTTCCATTTTGGGCAAGGATGTTTTCAGTCTTATGTTGTACTGCCAGCTACCTACGAATGCAGCATTGCCAACCCCCACAGTTCAAAAATCATGAGTCAGGCCCCAAATAATCATGAGATTAGCTTTAAAATCATGACGTTTGAAAAAAAAAACATTTTGCATTCTGTTTCTTTGCCTTCTCTTTTATGAGCCTTTAGGATACACTCTAGGTCACATTTTCAAGCTTTTTTTCACAACCATGAAGGCTAGATTTTTTTTATTTTATTTTTTAATGAAAGCTGATGTTCTCACCTAATCACATGGCTTCAAGAGCTGGGGCTTTAACTAGACCACCAAATATTTTGTGATTCAAGAGAAAATCAGAGGCAACCTTAATTTTGGCATTTCCTAACTTTTGAATGTTTGACTTTGCAACCTTCATGTTAACAGAATTAGAGTTGTCCATTCAACAAATCACTTCCATAAACTATTTGACAGTTGTACACTAGGTTTAGCTAGATCCATCAATATAAATAAAGCACTTCTTTCTAATAGACATATTATGTATATAAAATGTAATATACTTATGACAAGTCTTGAGTTCTATCCCATCATTTGTAAATGTGCTCTAGGATTTATCTGTGTCTATATATTGATTTGTGTCTGTTCTTTAGTTGGGTAAACAACCTGTATTATAGAAATTATTTAATACAAATCTGTAAATTTTGATTTTGGAAGACAACTCTGATACATTTTCACAGTTAAGTAGCAGCCAGATGTTTGTTCCTGTAACAAAAATCTCAGATTCCTAAACATGTCAAAGAACTAAATTATCAGCTTTGCCCCTGACTTCATGGCTAACATTTAGCAATCTTTGCTACTTAGAAGTACAGAAGTTTCTGGAACAATATATGAATGCTGCTTACCATAGAAAATGCACATTACAGTTTTCTGCTATGCTTAAAATTACTTTGTTCCTGATAATGACTGTGAAGGCTGAACCACTGAAGGAAACAGTTATGTAATGCTGTGCTTAAATAAAACCTTGACTTAATGTTAAATGACAAAACTATTTCATTCCACTAAAAATAAGTATTTTGGTATGTTGAAATAAGGTTTTATTTGGAAAGAAATAGTCTGAACCTTGGAGTTAACATTGCATCCAGAAGCCAGGAACTGAAGAAAATGTATTAAATTCTCTTTTCAGTTTATAAATATCCATCCTAACTCAACCAGTGACAGAGTTCAAACACTTAGAATGTATTCCTGGGGTGTGTATGTAAAAAGTCCAAGTTGCTGAATGCTACAGGTATTTTCTGTTTCTTTTCTTACAGTGTTGACCCCAGAATTGACTAGCAGGGCCCATTTTGGAACTTTGACATCTCAGTTAGGTTGCCCAGTTCCACATTTTCACTTTAATAAATAATAATAATAATAATAATAATTCATGCTTATCTAATACCTTTCACCCATACATCTCAATACACTTTAGACAGGTGGGTAGAAATCCTTATTACTGATTGGGAAGCTGAGGAGCAGAGTGGCTAACTGAATTGAACAAGGTCACACACCACACATTAGTGGCAGAGCTGGAAAGATTAAGGCCTAGCTTAAAAAGCATCCCTCCGAGCGACATAAATTTCACCAGCATAAGTGGTAGTGTGCACAGCACTATGTCAATGGGAGAGCTCTCTTTTGTTGGCATAGAGCAGCTACATGAGAGATCCTACAGAGGTGCAGCTGCATTGGTACAGTTGTGCTGCTATAAGGTCTGTAGTGTAGACATAGCTTTATATCCCTAAACCATGATGGTTGGGGGAATTAACAGCAGAGATGAATGACTTATAGCCTACTGGGTGAGTGCTGAGTTCAGACAATGCTGCCAAATTTGTAGCCATAGGAAACCCTAGGTCATGTGGCCCCATCCCACTCAGGACTGCTTAAAATGCTAGCATGACATCATGCTTCAATGCAACTTTGTGTGAAGTATGAGCCGTTTTGTGCTGAATGAGATCCCTAGCGTGATAACTTGTGTATCTATTTGGTATGTCTTTCTCCGCTATCCTGGCATTACAAAGTCTCCTTTTCTTCTGTTTAACTGGAAACCTCCATCTATTATTTCCCTATCTTCCTCCACAAATGCATAACAAGTTTGGACACATTCCCTGTTCTCACCTCCCACCATGGGATGGACTCCCTTCCCTCCCCCTACCCCACCTCCACCTCATCTCCAGAGAGCTGACATGGCAGAGCAGTTTGATGGTAGGAAGACAGAGTTGCACACTGAATTTTGAGCCTTTCTGCCAGGAGCCTAAATTGAGTGGCTTTTCAATGGGCCCCAGATTTGCCTGAATTGGCCCTGCATTGAGCTATCTCCCAGTCACTAGCCCAGCCTTCTAATCATATTTATGGCCAAAATACTTTCCACTCTTCAGGGCCATTGTCTCCCATTTACAGTACACTGATTGATTTTAATGAAGAATAAACCATGCCAGTACTTTGATCCTTCTAGTTAATATGCCTCATTACCAGGGCACATGATAGGAATTTTCATTCTATTAGTCACTCTTTGGAACCTTGTGCAGGTCTCCTGCCAAAATCAGCTCAGCATCTGGCAAAAAAACCATATATATATATATATAATTATTCTGGCAGATTGAATTCAGCATTTTGATGGGCAAGTAATTCACAAGTAAAGCTCCTCTGCAACTTACTGCTCCCAACACACACTCACATTAATATGAAAGATATGGGCACATCTCAGATATAAAACCAAGACATTTTCTTAGGAGAAATTCTCTGGATCTACAGATGATCAGAACAAGGTGGAAAAGAACTAGGACACCTCAAACCCCTTAATGTTTTAGGTGCCTAGAGGTCCCCAGAATGGAGTAAGGGGGAGAATTTCTGACTACCTGCCATATGTGCCACTATTGGAAAGAAGATACTGCTCTGGTAACACTGACAAGGGTCCAATCCTGCAAGTGCAGAGCACCTCCTGAAAAGGTCTGAATACCCTCAACACCCATTAATGTCCACCTTGCCTTAATATGCCTTCACAAATTAACTGTCATTATTCTAATAGGATCTCAGCTTTTGAAGGTGGTGCTCCTGGTGATAACATCAGAGCACAACTGTTCAGGTAGGCAAGGGTACCTGCAGAAAAAACTGGAATGTTTGAATCTATTCCAAATTACTCTTCATATAGTGTTTTATAACCACACTGCTTTAAAAATCTATCTTCTCTCTCTGTTTGTGTCCTCTCTTCTCTTTCTCACTTGCCTTTCCCGCAAGACTTCCCAGTTTTAAAATCTCTTGTTTTTAATAGCTCATTAAGGATCACTTGCCAGATTTTTCTGAATAGCACAACAGGCTGCGGAAAGCTTGGGTCTTCTGTGCTCCTAATGAAAACACAATAAAGTCAGTGAGAATTAAAACAGAGATTTAAGTTACTGAGACATAATGTTTTGATATTACAAGCAACCTGAGAAAAATTTAGGGTACAATAGTACCCCAGCTCTAGAGCAGTCCATAGAGTTTGGGATTCCTAGAATAGCATGAGTCATTGCTGAAAGGAGAATTAGGCCTGGTCTACACTAGTCGGTTATTTCAGAATTAGCCAACTTAATTATAAAAAAATTTATTCCATCTACATGATCAAACTGTTTTTTTCTATTTAAAGGGTTTTTAAATCCAATTTCTGTACGCCACCTCGGCAAGTGGAGTAGTGCTTAAATCAAGATCGCAATCCCGGGTTAAAGGTATTGTGGACGCAATTCGACGTTATTGGCCTCTGGGAGGATGCTCCCTTGTGACTGCTCTGGACAACACTCTCAACTCCAATGCACTAGCCAGGTGGGCAGGAAAAGCCCCGGGAACTTTTGAATTTTATTTCCTGTTTGGTCACCATCAGCACAGGTGACCATCAGCACAGTCCACCATCACAGGCGACCATGCAGAGTCCACCATCATAAGAGATCACGCAGTCCCCAATTCGCAGATGAGCTCCAGCATGGTCCGAAGGGGAGGTACTGGATCTCATCGCGTGTTGGGGAGACAAATTGTTATGGCAGAACTACGTTCCAAAAAAAGGAACGCAAATACGTACGCTAAAGTCTCCAGGGCCATGACGGAAAGAGGCTACTCCAGGGACACAGAGCAGTGTTGTACAAAAATCAAGGCGCTCAGGCAAGCATACCAAAAAGCCAGGGAGGCGAATGGGTGCTCTGGGTCACAGCCCCATACATTCCACTTCTACCGTGAGCTGCATGCAATTATGGGGGGTGATGCCACCACTACCTCACCACTGTCCGTGGACACCTGCAAGGGGGGAGTTGCATGGAGCAAGGAGGATGAGTTATTGGAGGACGAAGAGGAGGAGGAGGACAGTGCACAGGCAGCAAGTGGGGAATCCATTTTCCCCCCTAGCCAGGAACTATTCTTAACGCTGGAGCCAATAGCCTCCCACCACTCCCAAGGCAGGCTCCTGGACCATGAACCTTGAAAAAGTACTTCTGGTGAGTGAGAGCCTGATTGGAGCCACGCGGTGGGGGGGAAACCCAGCTGCACTGGGCTGTTCGCGTTTAGTTTAAAGGCCTCAGAGCCTCATTGGAGCCATGCGGTGGGTGCGGGGGAGGTGGGTGTTGTGTGAAGCGATCATCCCAGAGAGCTCACAGACCCTCCTTCCCATAGCATTGCTTGCTATGGGAAAGGGGGCCCAGCAGTTTGAAAGCACTGAAATGAATGTGGAAGAAGCAGAACCCCGCATGCCCCTAGGCTGCCTGCAAGCTGAATTCTGTTGCCCATGTGTGATGGCTTACTCACACCAAAGTGGCAGGCACTTCAGTATAAGGGGCAAAATGCTAACTTGTACAGAAAGAACATGTGCTATGTACTATGAATTGCCTGTTTCACTGCGAAAGAGTGCCCCCTTTGTTCTCTGAAATGTATCTTTTAAAATACTACCCTCCCTTTTTCTCCTCCAGCAGGTGCAAATGTTTCAACGCGGCCCCTATCTACTCTGTCCCAGAGGCTGGTCCCGATTAGGAGGCGGAAAAAACTAACTTGGGATGACATGTTCGCCGAGCTCAGGCAGTCCTCCCATACTGATAGGGCCCAGCTGAATGCAGGGCGGCAAACAATTGCAGAGTCCCGTAAAGCATTACAGGAACACGATGAGAGCAGGCAGGACTCTATGGTCAAGCTCATGGGGGAGCAAACTGACATGCTCCGCTGTATGGTGGATCTAATGCGGGAAAGGCAGCAAGACCATAGCCTGCCGCTGCAGCCCCTGTATAACCGCCCTCCCTCCTCCCCAAGCTCCATAGCCTCCTCACCCAGATGCCCAAGAACACGAGGAGGGAAGCTATGGGGACCCACACACACAACCCCGGAGGATCACCCAAGTAGCAGAAAGTTGGCATATGTGAACTTTTGATTTGGTTTCTGGACTTGTCCTTCCCTCCTCCTCCACCCCCCAACCCAATACCCCCCCTCCCCTGGTCTACCTTCTGATTTCTCTCAATGTGTTGTGCAACAAATAATAAAGAAGGGTTTTTAAACAATTGTGACTTTATTTCCTTTCAGGACCAACAACATGGAAAAATTAGCTAGCGATGCAAGAGCAAGAGAGCAGAGTTTGCGGCGGAAGCTGTGCGGCTCAGTTCACGATGGCCAAAAAATGGCAGGGAATTGTTGCATTCTGTAGCTTCCATGGGAGCCCAGGAACGACAACATGGAAAAAATAGCTAGTGATGCAAGAGCGGGAGAGCAGAGTTTGCAGCGGAAGCTGTGCTGTTCGGTTCATGGTGGCCAAAAAAAAGGTAGGAAATGGTTAGATAAAAGAGTAGATAGAAAGACGAAAGTACATGCGAGTTGCCTTCATAGTACCAGGAGACAGGCGGTGCACCGTACTGCACCGTCTGCTGGCAGTATGGCGTCTGCCATAGCTTTCACAGAGGGAGGAGCGAGGGACAACACACACCCAGAAACACCCGCGAGAATGTTTTTGCCCCATCATGCACTGGCGGGGACTGCGGGAACTGTGGGATAGCTTCCCACAGTTCACCGCTCCAACATTCGATGCTAGCCTCGGTACTGTGGACTCACTCTGCCGAATTCACGCGCTTTAGTGGAGACACACAACACCAAATGTATAAAATTGCTTCCGAAAATTCAAATAGAATAAGTTTGAATTCATTTCGTACTGTAGACATACCCTCAGTGACACAGAAACTCAGGATTTTCCTTCTACTCTATTTGTACAGAATTCCTGTTTACCTTGAACAAAGAGGGCAAAGATACAGCTATGTCCCAACTCCTTAGCTCTCAGTAGCTACACTCAGACTCTTTCTCAAGCACACAGTGCCAATTCCAGTTTGTCCTTTGTGTGTTATCCCAGCTACAAACACTAAGGGTACATCTACACTACAGGGGGGAGTCGATTTAAGATACGCGAATTCAGCTACGTGAATAGCGTAGCTGAATTCGACGTATCGCAGCCGACTTACCCCGCTGTGAGGACGGCGGCAAAATCGACTTCTGCGGCTTTCTGTCGGCGGCGCTTACTCCCACCTCCGCTGGTGGAGTAAGAGCGCCGATTTGGGGATTGATTGTCGTGTCCCGATGGGACGCGATAAATCAATCCCCGAGAGGTCGATTTCTACCCCCCGATTCAGGCGGGTAGTGTAGACCTAGCCTAAGAGCATGATACATTTCTAACTGAAGTCACTCTAAGTCTTTCCTCAGTTCCTCAATGTGAGTTAAAGGTGCAACTCAGGGTTGCTCTTCAACCAGGAGACCAGATGTCCACCCAAAACTCATATTGAGCTGGAGGCACCGTGTCTGCTATTGTCGTTGTATACAAAAGAGAATGCCCACAATCAGCCAACATGTATGAAAAGAACACCAGCAGGCTGCAGAGTGAAGCCAGTACTTGGACAGATAGCTGGGCAGGATGTGACTGCAGTAGCTAGCCCATTCTTGTGCTTTGTCACATTAGTATTGAAATGAAACAACTTAATTTCATTATCATCTTTGTTATAACAACTGTTTTAAATCATATATATGCATATAACATTTGTTTTAATAACACCATCAAGTACAGAGTGTTGTTACCTTTCAAATATATTCCTATTTCCTTCTATAGATGAGGCCATTTTCCTTAAACGCATTTGGCTTTTCAATATAAATTGGAACTGATTAAAGACCTTGATGTCAACATCCATTCCTTGTCTCATGTAGTTGTACCATGGAATATTATAATCCTCTGTGAGAGAGAATTCAAGCCAACAGGTGATCTTGTTTACCCTGTAGAATAATGGGATTAAGCAGTGTACGTCAGTCATTCCTGTAGACCAGGATGCTGCCTCCAGCAGTGTTTGAGACCTGGTGCTTCAGAGAAAAATATAATTAATCAAGCCAGGGTAATTTCTTCTTGACCTATAGGCAATCACCTTGACCCTGAATTTTGCCTTACCTTACTGAGATGCAATACCTTAGATACCATGGGAGTTGCTGTAAGGTCACCTCCTCTCTTGAGGCCCTTCTGACAGAAAAATCACTGTGTCTTTAACTCCAAATTTACTTCCCTGCATGGGTTTAAATCTGATCCTTAACACTATTTTAATGTACCAATGATCTGGATTTAATTATTTAATTTGTCCCTACAATGGCAGCTGTCTCACATCAAGGAATGCTGTGCAAATACCTGGAACATTTGTATTGCCAAGCAGGAAAACCAGAGGATAGAGTTTACAGTGGGAATGTTTGACCACACCAACACCAGCAGTGCATTTGTCATGACACATAATGTGAAGGCAAAGTTTAAAAAAAATGCAGAGGGTATACCACCATTCACAGTGAATGAGTCATTCATTGCCCGACTGGAATGTGCAAATGAAGTGCCCAATTATTGGAAAACACATGTACTATTCTAGATTACAATGGTAAACATTTCCTCTTGAGTTATAGTAATTAAGCCCCTACTCTTGCCAGGTGCTGAGTGCCCCCTGAGAGGTGCTGGGAACTGAGAGTCTCCAGCACTTCAGACAATTCCGTGCCAAAACAGTAACAAAATTATAACTACCATCTAAGGCCCCAACTGGGCAAACAGATCCACTAGCATGTACCCTCCAGCTTTGTGGAGCGTGGCTCAGATGCATGGGTCTCCTGTAGTGGAGCTAATGACAGAAGCAGGACCTAGATCTGCAGTGTGCACTGTAATTCTCAGAGATCATTTGTTTTTTTCTAACTTTATGTTGTGTATCACTTTTCAAATGTCTGTGTTATTGTCCCAAATTTGAACAGTTGCAGAGCCATAGTACCTCTGGTTTCGGAATATTAATGTAGAGCTCATGCAGTGCCTGATTCAGAAAAGTGCTGCGCACCTGCAACTCACTTTAATTTTAGTGGGATCATTTAGCACTTCTCGGAATAAGTCTCAAAAAGGAAGTGGACAGACAGTCCTCAAAAATAAGATCATCTATATTATTTATCCACAAAACAAGATGCAAAGAGGCCAATATCACATTTTCCCGCCAGTGTTTCTCACACTCCCTGTGCTCAAGGGCCCTCCCTTCACTTGCTGGATTTTTCCATTTATAACAGCAACACTGGGGGGAAACGTCCTTTTTTGTTTTTATTTCCATGTCCCTGAGAGAAGGCAAATAAACAGCATTGTACAGCGCTGCAGCTCTTAATGCCAGTTTCACTGCTTAAATGTGATTTTTCTTGCCAATATTTTCTCTCTTTACTTTACAGCCAAGGAATAAAATGCCTGTGTGAGCCATCTCCCTCTCCAAATTTCACCCTTTGTGAGTCCGAATGCTGCAGATCATGTGGATATGACTCACCCAACAAAGATGTGACCTTGTAAACAGAATTCACCCCCTGACCTTTGCAATATCTGCACCCCACCGTGATGTCCAATTTCCTTAAGTACGAAGACAGCTTTTTCATAGTGGAAATGGCAAATATTAGCCCTTTGAGCAAAATCATGACTCAGAGCAATTTTTTTGGAAGGGGGAGAAGAGGGGAAAAGACCAGGTTTGGAGTGAAATCAAATTTCCATGTGTGCTCGTGTGTGGGATGAGTGGGATGGGGAGCATATGGAAGTTTATCCATGTGTGAAAAACCTGTTTATTCATCTGTATCTGTGATATATGTTTTTATATTCCAGCTGCGAGCTCTACAAGTATAGTGCCTTCTCCAAATTGCACTATGGATTTCTAAAAATGTTCTTATGAAAAAATGTTGATGAAAGAAAAATAGAAGAAGTGGCAATATGGTCACTCAATGAGTACAGCGAATATTCCACATTTAAGATGTGCACAGCCATAATCTATGCACTTCTGAAATCTCTTTGAAGTCCTGTTCCAAAAATAATACAAAGTAGGTATGAAAGAAACACAAAATGGAAGATGAGGACTAGTGTCACTATGAGGACTGAGTTAAGGCTGTTTGGTTGATCTTAACTGTGCATTTCCATGCAGAAAATATTTGTATATTGCTTCCCCTGTTTCTAAAGGTTGTTTTTTGCTAAATACAATGATCTTTGATGGGTTTTCTATAACTTTTTAAAAACTGATAGGTACTCTTAGCCTTGATTCCATTTTAACTATAGGGGCCAGTCCTGAAAACTCTTAAGAATATGCATAGCTTTACTCATATGAGGTAGTCCCATTGAAATCAAGATAGGCCAGGCAGATCTGAGAAAAAGTTTTCCCTTAAAAAGGAAAGGGTTGGGAAAATATCAGAACTGCAGCATCTTGAAAGCTCATTCTAGTCTTCAAAAGGTAAACACAGACATTTGGGATTATTAACCCTCAAAAAGAGATGGATTTGATTCCATCTTGGTTTTTCTGGTTTCTGTTACTTCCCACGTGCATTTTTACTGTTTGGCTGCCCCACCCCACCCCCACACCCTTTTTTTCCCCCTCGTGTGTTTCTTTTTAATTTCCTTCTCTGTTGCTACTGAATCTTGTTGGGTTTCCAGAAATGTATTGCTTTTAAATTATTTGTTAATACCGGTATTCGAAGGATCTACAAATATTGGCCAATGCAAGATTTTCACTTTTTCACTTTAAGAACTGTATCCTGAATTTCCTAAATGATAAGTAGCATTTTTGTGTTGGCTGGTAAATTTTCATGAGAATTTTGCAAGGCTGTATGATTAGCTTTTTACAGAGGAACTTTAGAGGGGACTAGAAAGCCATTCTGTTGCTCCATGGCTTGTTGTCAAGGGCCCCTTGACAAGGGCCACATTCTACATGCTTCCCCACCCCCAAAGTCTGAGTAAGCAGGATGTTCAGGATGTATAATCAAGACTGCACACAAGGATTACACCAAATCCAGAAGCTGCTTCACTGCTCTGCTGCCACTAGTATAACAAGTGTACTGTAGTAGGTCGTCACTGAAGCCCCTGTATGTCCTTATTGGGAGGACAGGGTTAAGTGTGGAAAACCAAGTAGCAGTGAGTAGATCCATTGGTAGATCCATATTAGGAAAAACTATTTCACTAGGATGGTGGTGAAGCACTGGAATGGGTTACCTAGGGAGGTGGTGGAATCTCCTTCCTTAGAGGTTTTTAAGGTCAGGCTTGACAAAGCCCTGGCTGGGATGATTTAGTTGGTGTTGGTCCTGCTTTGAGCAGGGGGTTGGACTAGATGACCACCTGAGGTCCCTTCCAATCTATGATTCTATGAAATCTGAGATGACTCCTTCCATCAATGGTTGGGCTAATAAGATTTCCAGATTGTTATTAGTTCTGTTAGTGCCAATCTGAAAATAGAACCAAGTACAAGGAATACAGTGGCACATGGTCACCACACAGTAACACCATAATTACAGGATTTCCCTCTCCCTCCTGTCAGATTGTTGGTACATCTGCCTGCACTTGGCAAAAGTCAGTTTGCAGAGTTTTCTTGGAGTCGGGCCTCCTGTTAAGAGTTTTTAGCTTGACTGGTTAGAGTCATGAGTAGGGTTACCATGATTGAAATCATAGGTGCCGATTCCTTGGGTGCTCTGGGGCTGGAGCACCCACCAGGGAAAAATGGTGGGTGCTGATCACCCACCAGCAGCCTCCCTATGAGCTGCCCCCAGCCCGCACCCAAAGCCTTCTGCCCACCGGCAGGCCCCATGGATCAGTGCCTGCCCCTCCCTACTCATGCCTACCACCCTCCACAATCAGCTGTTTCACAGCATGCAGGAGGCTGGAAGGGAGGGGGGAGGAGCAAGGATGCAGCGCGCTTGGGGGAGGGGTGGAACTGGGTGGGAAGAGATGGAACGGGGTGGGGATGTGGTCTTGGGGGAAGGGGGGTTGTGGGGGTGGGGCCTGGGACAGAGCCAGGGGTCAAGCACCTCCCTGGCACTTTGGAAAGTTGGCACCTGTAATTGAAATGCAAAAAAAAAAAAAAAAAGGCACCCCTCTGAAAGCAAGGCTGCCATAACCCGAACCACAAGGCAACTCTTTAACCCTCCCGCAAGAGCCACTTATAGTATCTAGAGAGATAACAACAGATAGATAAGATTGATAACATTGCACGTCTCCTCACTTTCGCATTACTCAAACCCTCTCACACAGACACATACACGGTGTGCTTGTGTGTTAGTGGGCAGACAGCTGCTGTATTTTCAACAGTTTTGATCTGTTATCACCTAAACTGCAGAAGTGGGAACACTTCAGCGTCTTTAGCTGCACACAGAAAGTTTTAACAGTAGATATCCCAGTGTGTTGTGATAATAATGCGAATCTTTAGATGCATGTAAAAAAGATTAAATTATTTTCCTGGCAACTGGCAAATACATAAAAACACCTGCCCAGGCCAGTCAAATACCAGGCAGGTAGTAACCCTGGTCACTAGTGAATGTGTATTATAAGTGCCAACAGCTCAGAGGCCAAAGGGGACATTTCCCTCTCTCCCCAACTGTCAGACAGAAGGAATCAACAATATATTTCGTTTGCCCCAAGTTTGAACCATTGCTGGCAGGGAGACATTGTCATTCCGACCCCAAAAGCAAGCTCCCTCTCTTCCTCCCCGGGCTCCCTAACAGGTGATGAACAGAGATTAGAGCTCCTCCTACCACCTGAAAGGTAACATAGTGCCACATCCAGCCAGGAGAGGGAACCGGAAGTACAAGACCAGCATCCTTGTTTCTTGCAGCACTAGCAGGAACGTGGGAGCAGGCGCATCCTCTCCTCACAGGCCTGGAGCACATGGAAGGACGCGGAGGGCAAATATTAGCCCTTCCTCCCCCCATGGTATGGCGGGGTAGGGAAAAAGTTACTAGTGGGAGAGAGTCAAACATATCCTACTGGGGAGACTGGATGCGAAGTGGAGTGGGGAAGACATAACATGGTGGTGACACAGATAGAGGATACAGAATGCTGTGGAGGAGACCAGGGGTTCCAGACCATGTGAATGCGGGGTGACAGCACTGGGGGAACAGGACATAGAGCACTAGGGGGACACAGCACAGTTGCACCAATGGGATCTGCATTCTAGTATGTGGATATGTTTGTGTTCAGGTGCTTTTGCTCATCTTTTTTCTTCTCTTGCTGTGTTATTTATAGTGCCCTACCAAATTCACGGCCATGAAAAACATGTCACGGACTGTGAAAACTGGTCTTTTGTGTGTTTTTATCCCATATACCTCTACCCCAATATAACGCTGTCCTCAGAAGCCAAAAAATCTTACCGCGTTATAGGTGAAACCGTGTTATATCAAACTTCCTTTGATCCGCCAGAGTGCGCAGCCCCCCCACCCCCCCCAGAGCACTGCTTTACCGCGTTATATCTGAATTCGTGTTATACTGGGTCGCGTTATATCAGGGTAGAGGTGTACAATACAGATTTCCCCGGGGAGACCAGTGTTTCTCAAACTGGGGTCCTGACCCAAAAGGAAGTTGCAGGGGGGGTCACAAGGTTATTTTTGGGTGGGGAGTTCACAGTATTGCAACCCTTATTTCTGCGCTGCCTTCAGAGATGGGCAGCCAGAGAGCGGCAGCTGTTGCCCAGGCACCCAGCTCCGAAGGCAGCACCCGTCAGCAGCAGTGCAGAAGTAAGGGTGGCAATACCATAGCATGCCACACTTACTTCTGCACTGATACTTCAGAGCTGGATGGCTGGAGAGTGGTGGCTGCTGACTGAGGGCCCAGCTCTGTAGGCAGCAGCGCACAAGTAAGGGTGGCAATACCATACCCTGCCATCCTTCCCTCTGCGGTGCTGCTGGTAGAGGCTCTACATTCAGAGCTGGGCTCCCAGCCAGCAGCCGCCACTCTTCAGCTGCCCAACTCTGAAGACAGCACCACCTCTAGCAGCAGGTCAGAAGTAAGGGTAAGAGTAGTGCAACACCTGCCCTCCCGCCCAATAACCTTGTGACTCACCCACCCCCCACAGCTCCTTTTTGGGTCAGGATCCCTACAATTACAACATGGTGAAATTTCAGATTTAAATAACTGAAATCATGAAATTTACAATTTTTTAAATCCTATGACTGTGAAATAGACCAAAATGGACCGTGAATTTGGTAGGGCCCTAGTTATTTAGGATTTCTTGTTTATGCAAAAGTAAAAAAAAAAAAAAAGAAAAAGCCATTTTTAAACCACATGTTCACATGTCTACAGTTAGAGAACTTTAAATGCTCCTCCGCTCCCTTCGGCTTTTCCTTATAGAACTATACCATACCAAATCAAGACCCTGTATACTGTCATGGCACAGAACTCCAAGGGACAAATTCTGCTCTCAGTCCACCTCATTAAGCCCTATTGATTACAGTGAGGTTGCCTCCCTGTAACTGATGTTGGTATTGTAAAATTGGATCAAACAGCCAAATGCGCTCCTCTAATATGTACTGCAAAGAAGAGCAAATGTGTGCTAAATATGTGGAATCTAGCCAAATCTAGCAACAAAAGATGAACAGTTACCCCTCCCGGTGTTGTCATCTCCTCCTTTGTTCTCTTTTAAATTTAGATCCTGATTCAGCATGTGCGGCAGTGTTCTTCCTCATCTACAGGGATGCTTTCCTGCATTGAGCCTTTGATCATAGGCTTTTTGGGGCAGTGAATCCAACTTCTGCACCGTAAAGTGTAATGTACATTTATGGTGCTCTACAGGTATTAATGGACAGCGCTGTGGGGTGGGGAGTTCCTGGGGTATTATGGGATAGTCTCCAGGGTGAGCAGACCTACAGAGCAGCTTCTTTGCATGACTTGGTTCCTTGGGAACCTGGCAGTGAATTCACCAATATTTAGGCTATTCAGAACAAGAAGTTAATGCTGGTGTAAACCACAGCACTGCACCTCCTACTTCACCCTCAACCCTAGTCTGCCTAAAGGGTCTGGGAGAATACAGTCCTAGGGTGGAAGCTAGTGGCAGCCTGGCTGTGGTGTGAGCTATGCTGCTGTACAGTGACAGCATGGGTTACCTAGGGAGGTGGTGGAATCCTTGAAGGTTTTTAAGGTCAGGCTTGACAAAGCCCTGACTGGGATGATTTAGTTGGGATTAGGTCCTGCTTTGAGCAGGGGGTTAGACTAGATGATCTCCTGAGGTCCCTTCCAACCCTGATATTCTGTGATTCTATGATTGGGCGCAGCATGGAGAGGAAAGCACAATGCATGGATGTCCTGAGATCTATGGATCCTTGACCAGTCTGAAGTTAGTGGGACACACACCCAGTCCCCCCAAACGACCACTAGCTTTTCCCCCACACTGACCCCCAAGAAAAGAATGTGATGGGTTTTCAGTGGTATGAAAGCTGTGGAGCTTTTGTCTTTGTTTTCCCCTGGATGCATCTTTGTGCAGGGACAAGGAAAATTTGGCTCATTCTGCTTAAAGTGCGTGTCCATTTTTTTCCCCTTCACTTCCTTGGACCCTATATAGAACAGCTCTGTTCACTCTGCAGCTAGCTACACCCCACAATTCAAGTATATGAACAAGAAGTTTCCAAGTTTTAAGCTAATCCATTTACTTCAAGTATATCTGCCATCTGCAGTGTAGCAGGAGAAATACAAATACTCACCAAAACACTACAGTTATACTTCTAATTATTATCCTTTTGTTATCTATTCCTAATTAAGATAGACTGTGGTCAGATGCTGAATTTTTGCTACATTATCTAAATGAGACACTGAGCTATATTTATCCATTGATTTAGAGTTACACTGCAGATACATTTTGTCCTTTTAATTTATTATTTACTTAAGGTGAGCCAGTGCAGTATTAACAGTACCTTAGACAAGAAGAGTTAATGAAGGGTTAACTTTCAATACTCTAAGAAAGTGTTAGGAAACAGGAACTAATGTATTGCCTCTGGACAGGTTGCTGTATAACTGGTTAATAAACAAAAGAACTCGGAAGGTAAGAGCTGCACAAAAAGTTTTCTGGGTAATGGACTGAAGTAGTTTCCTTATGTGAGGAGGTGTTGAGTTACAGCAGGACGAATGAGAGCTGGGTGGAGAGAAAAAAACATCTGATCTGCAACCTTTCCCTTCTCGTAGGGCAACGTGTATAATAGTTAAACAAGAAAAGCAATGGGAATATAACGTGGAACTTCTACTTGTTGTTTCTTCAGTGACCTAACGCCTGTGTTTACAGTAGATGAAATGAAATGCTGCTGGATTAATCATGAAAAGCTGAGGAGACGCAGATGCCCCGCTGTAAAATGCCACGCAGGCAACGACTGACAGGCAGCAGGATCTGAGGTTTCCCCTGGATCACTAGTCAGACGTGTTCCAGGGAGCGGGGACTGCTGGCTCACTAAGGTAAGAGGCCCAGGGGGGGCAAGCACAATAAAGAAGACAAAAAGACTTTTAAAGATGAACAAGATCCGGAAGCTTTTCCGAGGTAGTGGGAGAGCTCTCGCGTTTATATTTGTTGCCTCTGTCATTTGGTTGATCTTTGACATGGCAGCACTCAAGCTTTCATTCAGTGAGATCAACACCAAGGTTCTGAAAGATGAGATGATCAGGAGGGAAAGGGAAAGATTCAAAGTTTGGCGAAACTTAGAAAAGACCCCTGAAAGCTCCAGAAGGGAACCAAAACCTCCCCCGAAAGGCTTTGAAAGGGGGAGATTTAGTAAAGAGAAATATAGAAATATAGAAGAGAAAGTGGTAGAGGCTGAAAATGAAATTGACAAACAGAATGAAAAGAGAACAGCAAAACCAACAGAAAAGAGAAGCATGGCCTATAAGAAAATGATTGTGCCACTTGGGACATTCTCAGTGAAACTGCTGAGCCCCTATCCCTCTGTTCCCATGGAAAAGAAAGAGAGAAAAAAGCATGTAAAGATTGTAAACTCCACTGACCTGCTGAGAACAAAGCAAACTGTTCCCAAAAGGCTTCAGCAGACCCCATTAGCTGCAGCAACAGGGAGATCGGTTGTCAAATTACCACACAGCACAGCTACTGTAAGAAACAAAGTTGCACAGAAAGAGGACCAACCTGTAACTAAGGTATCAAAGGGCATTGAGGGAAATTTAAAAATTGGGATTACAGAGAAAATCTCTTTGGCTGGATTAAAACAGGAATTGCAAACGGAGGCAAACCCCAAGGAACCTCAGAACAAACCCCCAGTACCAGATTTGCCAATTCCTAGGCAAATCATCTCTGTAAAGCAAAACAGGATCGGGATGAAAGCAATAGATGGCACCGAACACAAAACAAACAGGAGTTTGGATGTACCTGTCAGCAAGCTGGCTGCTGCAAACAGTGCCGAGAAAAAGGGATTGTCCACAAAGCCAACAGGACTGGGAAAGATGCCAAAGGAAGACGAAACAAAAGCTGCTCATGAAAAGAAACTAACTTTCTCTGAAAATCAGTTTGTCATTATTAGTAAAGAAGGGATAAAAATCAACATCCCAGCAACCCAGAATCTGGTAGCTGATTCTAACGGAAATTTTACAATAAGATTGAACATGAGAAAAGAACAGCAATTGATTAGCAACAAAAGTGAGGATGCCCCTAACATGAACTCTGTAACCAAGACTGCTGAGCTTAATGGTCTAACTAAGAAAGCAATTTTGACAGATGGTCCAGAGCTAACAAAAGTTCACGTCAGGTTAGATGATAAGGAGCAATTAAGGAAAAGAAATCGAAGCAGCTATACGGTCCACTTTACAAGGGACACTGGAATGCACAAAGTCTTAACAATTGATGTAACACTTTCCCCAAGGGATCCCAAAGCTCCCGGTCAGTTTGGGCATCCTGCTGCAGTCCCTGATGATAAGCAAGAAGAGGCAAAAAGTAGATGGAAGGAAGGAAACTTCAATGTCTATCTGAGTGATTTGATACCTGTAGACCGAGCCATTGATGACACAAGGCCTGCCGGGTAAGATCTGTTTCCCCCTGCATAAATTATCTCAGAAAAGTTTGAATTATGTATTGATCAAAGGATTTGATCATGATATGCGTTCTGGAATGCTTTTAACCTGTACATAAATGGCCCATAACTTCAAATAGTCAAGTGCTCTTTCAAAACTGCATTGCATTGTCATTAGCCCCATGAAAAGTATCAATGAAATATCTCTATATTTTCAGCTAATGGACTGATCACAGAGTAGATAAAATTTTCAGAGGCACCTAAGGGAGTTAGGAGACTCTATCCTATTTTAGAAGAGACTTAGGCACAAAGAAACATGCATCCTATTGACTTTCAGTGTGTTTAAGTCACTTTTAAAAATAAGACTTAAGCTCCTAAGTCACTTGAGCACATTGGAAAATGTTACCCAGTTTATCTGGTGTAATATCCAACATTTAAGGGCATCATAAGCAAAATGAAATACTTTTGGCATATGGATGTTTGGTTCCCAAGTGAATTCTGTCACATAATTGGTCTAAGCACAGGGCTGGTAACTGGTTGCTCATGAGGGCTCATCCTTGCTCTGATATTGCCTCCCTGTCTGATTTTTTTTATTTTCCTCAGTTTCTCAACATATATGATGGCGGTAATATTTTATGCTCAGCTATTACAAGCACCTTGTAAGGATTAGTTAGCTGATATTTCTACCATGCTTTGAAGATGAAAACTAATATGTAAGTGCTAACAAGTATGATTATTAAATAGCATTGTGCATACTGTACTTGACATATTGTTTGAGATGTCCACTAGGTAATGCACCCTTGCCTAGGATTAATCTAAACAACCACTGAGTGGCACTCTTAGTTTCGTGAAAGACGCCTTGGAGCTCACTTTCTTGGTTATAGCCCGGGGCAGTTCTGAAAGACAGAAGTTTGTGCATTTCAGGTTTAAATGCCTGCACGGTGTGAAAATGTAGATTTTTGTTTTTAAAATTGTTGGCAGTGAAACCGAACATTTCCTTGAAATTTGCAGATGCTCCTGTAAATTTAATTTTTGTGCTCCAGATGCAAAAGTCCATGGTCCAAATACAGATGTGGTGTGTAAGATATTCATATGCTGGTCAGTAGGTGTGACAGAGTCTAACTGAATATAAGGGAGCCTGACTTAGTGAATTGTAAGATACACATAGAGGACCTGGAAGAAGGTGCAAATTAAAGTTGGGGACTTAATTTAATCTGCTGTATACTTTTTTACATCTCCCTATTAGCTGCTTTTCTCACTGCAACCTTCTCGCCTAGTCTCTTGGTTATTGTTCATCACATTTCATACTCCTGGGGGAATTCTGTACCACTGCGCAGGTGGAGAATTACCTAATGTCCTTTACAGCTTTCCCCCTGCGGAATAATTGATTCTGAGGGTGAGATGAAGGGAAGGTGCAATTATACCTTTTGCCCACCAGGGACTGATGTGGCACCAGAAGAGAGGGCTGCTGGCTCATAGGCTGGAGCAACCAGCTGTGGAGAGGGAGGGGGCAAAGGCTGCTTTCATCACAATTCCCTGCCCACAGGGCTGCTGGAGGGGGTCACACATACTGGGGTTCAGAAGGGCTAGCAGGGGGACAGACTGGGGCAGGAGCACAGGAGCTAGTGGGGTAGCAACATTGAGCCTGGGGATGAATGGGTGTGGGGATACAGGGCCACATGGGGACAGGGGCAACTATGCTTGGCTGAGTGAGGGTGCAGGGACACATAAAGACAGAGGGAAGTTGGGTACAGGGCCACATGAGGACATGTGCTTATATGCATGGCTGAATGGGAGTGCAGGGATACATGGGGACAGGGCAGATGTGCCTGACTAGGAGATGCTAGTGGTCAGCCAGGGTCTACATAGGGGAGGCTCCCCAACTCCCTAACAATCCCCCCCACCAAAAAAACTGTTCTATACTTCTCTGTCCCCCTCCCAAGAACCTTCCAGGTTCACTCCCAGGCTCCTTCCCTCTCCCTCAGCTTCTCCATTACCCCTAACTCCCCCAAGCCTTTGCACTGCTTCTGAGGGGTGCAGGAAAGACATTTCTGTATTATAGTTTTAAATGAATTATTACTCAAAATCCTGTATTAATATGCCTAGTAAGGAATCTATTTGTCAAAAAACATTTCCTGAATCTTTTTTGTTGTCTGTATTGTTACAGACATACTTGCTGGAAGGTATTCTGAAATAAATTACCAAAATAATTGAAACTGGCATGATTACATTGTGTTATTTTGACAAATAAAATATGCAGAATTTTAAAATATTGTGCACAGAATTTTTAACTTTTTGGTGTAAAATTTTAGGCGCAGAATTCCCCCAGAAGTAAAACTGCATTACATTTAGACTCCCTGAGCTCTAGCCTGCTGCAACTTCATGTGCTCACTGATTTCAGTGGCAGTTGCATGCATTTATAGCAGGATTCACTACCCCTCCCGAGTGTTACTTACAGCACTTTACACATCAGTTCTGAAGTTGGCTCCATGATCAAAGGTGAATTACTACAATGTGTAAAGTACCTTTGAAGTGATGAGACACTGGGAAAAACTATGATTGTTCTCCACTATGTATTCCACAGCAAGGCAGAGAAACTACAAGTGATATGAAGCAAACAAAGAGCAAAGAGGCAACACTCATGTTTCATAGAACCAAGTTTTGTCTTGAAATAGTAAAGTGTCACCTGAAGGAAACAAAAGACCCACAGAGACCAAAGGATATTCTCCTTCCAGTATTATCAGTGCATGTAACTGGTATATTATAGAACTGTAAGATACTTAGGTGATGAGTCAGAGCTCCCGGTAAGGCTAGAAAATGGGCATCTACCTTGTTATCACAGAAAACACCATAGCTAAACATGGGAGTGTTGTAGGCAACATAGCACCTAGGCAAACTGCCCATCTGATATTACAGCGTAGTATGCTATCTGAAAAGATACAAAAACCAGACTTGGCTACATGGAAAGTTGGCTGGAATATTTTCATTGTGCTGGAAGCTTTTTCATTGGGCAAAGATTTCTTCTTTGTTTAACTCATGGAGTATGCAGTTCCCAAGTTAAAATTTCCCATTAACAGACCCTGTATTCTGCAAAGCTTTCTAACTAGTGGTGTCTGATGTTGGGATAATAATTTGGATGGAAAAAGAAGATGCAACCAAGCGCAAAAGTGTGTACCAACTGGGATAGGCCAGTTGCTAATTAAAAATCCATAACCGCTTAAGTGGATGCCTTTTTTTCGATCCACATCAGCCAGAGCCAATCCAAATTCTTTGCTCACTGTCCATTGACAAGGAAGCAATACTGCATATCCAGTTTTCAAAAGCTCGCAGTGCAATTAATGTATTAGAGAATCTGTTTGATAAAATTGCCATTTTTTCTCTCACATCTCCTAATCTTTCCCGTGTACACCTCAGCTCCCCTTTTAAGCCGTGCCTCAGTACTAAGCTAGTGACCTGAACCCCAGTAACCAGGCAGGCTTTAGGAACTTGTTCCATCAGTGTCTTATGCCTTTCTAGCCCTTAACACAAAAATAAAAACTCACTGAGGACCAAATCCACCCAGGTGCAGAAGTACAGGACCAGCACAGGAATGGAAAAGATCCCAAAAATCTATGCAAAGAGAGATCTGGAATACACACAGTGGGATGGCCAGTGGATTTGCAAATGAAGTCCTGGACAAAACCCATTTGTGGGATTTGGCTAGCAGACAATGGATACTACTGCACACAGGGGTCATAGAAGGACTGCAAAATGGGTCTCCATCTTCTCTGAACCTGGTGGGCATGATTCCAATCCCCTTCCCCTAACTACCATTGTAGTTCCTCTGTGCACAGCTATTTACCTGGGCTTTGCTCATTAACCTGGATTTGATCCTGAGCATGCCCGACCCATAACAACCTCGCTTGGTAGAAGAGCATTATTTCCTACATGCCACTCTGCATCTTGGCAACCAGGTATCCGTGCTAGCAAAGTCATGCATCTCAGACAGCATTCTAGCAGCAAAAGAAGATATTTTAGGGCACCAACAGTCTTTAATCATCTGGAGGTGTCACTAGACACTCTTTTGTCAATGCATATGCGTGCTCTGACTCCATTGTACTCTCAAACTCATGAATCAAGAGAACTGAGGTAACATTTTCAGAAGTGCCCAAGTGACTTAGGCTGCTAGAGCCTACTGACTTTGAATGTGTCTTAGGCTTCTAACTCACTTAGACACTTTAGAAAATTTTACCCCAAGCTAGGAAGCAGACGCAGGTCACCCTCATGGAAATACAGAGACTTATCACTAGGGTGTCAGACCTTGGAGCCATGTTGATTAAAACTGTCATTTAAGGTGGGCTGTTCAGAAGTGTTCACAGTTGGCTTCTCTCTGTTGCTATCTAAGTCAATGGTGAGCTGGCTTCAAGGAAAGCAGAGTCAGTTCAACGCTGAGCACTTTTGAAAGTCCCACCTTTAAGCAACATCGTTTGGCTCCTTTCATTTAGTTGTCATGTATACATACACATTAATTTCAAAATTTCCCTCAGCTAGTGTATCAATAGAAGGAAGAATGGACCCACCGGTCCCTGTGCAGGGAACGTATCCCTTTTCCTTCAGGCAAGAAAAGAGACACTGATGCCATTCCTTAATTTAAGGTTGCTCCTAAGGATTGCTTTAAGTCCTTAGGGGCTGTTGCATCATCTACGGATTCATCTTTGCTAGAGGAATCCCCCACTACTTTCAAGATGCTTTGTGCTCCCTAAGAGGCTAGAAGAAGGCCCAGAGATCTGGACTAGTGATAATAAAATTAAGTAGTTAAATATGGATTTAATATGCTTTTTTATATGTTACTCTCCTATTACCACCACTTGCAGTCCATTGTGTCTTCATTGTAGGGCTACTTTTTCACCCCTTAAATCCTTCTTTATAGTGAAAGCTGTCACTCTCAGCATCTACCTTCTGCCTCTGCTGAGGTCACCAACAAAATCATCCATGTCACAAAGTTTTTTAAGAGCAGGGAAGGATTGCAAATTCTCTCCTGTATCAGAGGGGTAGCCGTGTTAGTCTGAATCTGTAAAAAGCAACAGAGGGTCCTGTGGCACCTTTGAGACTAACAGAAGTATAGGGAGCATAAGCTTTCGTGGGTAAGAACCTCACTTCTTCAGATGCAAGTAACGGAAATCTCCAGAGGCAGGTATAAATCAGTGTGGAGATAACGAGGTTAGTTCAATCAGGGAGGGTGAGGTGCTCTGCTAGCAGTTGAGGTGTGAACACCAAGGGAGGAGAAACTGCTTCTGTAGTTGGATAGCCATTCACAGTCTTTGTTTAATCCTGATCTGATGGTGTCAAATTTGCAAATGAACTGGAGCTCAGCAGTTTCTCTTTGGAGTCTGGTCCTGAAGTTTTTTTGCTGTAAGATGGCTACCTTTACATCTGCTATAGTGTGGCCAGGGAGGTTAAAGTGTTCTCCTACAGGTTTTTGTATATTGCCATTCCTGATATCTGACTTGTGTCCATTTATCCTCTTGCGTAGTGACTGTCCAGTTTGGCCAATGTACATAGCAGAGGGGCATTGCTGGCATATGATGGCATATATAACATTGGTGGACGTGCAGGTGAATGAGCCGGTGATGTTGTAGCTGATCTGGTTAGGTCCTGTGATGGTGAAACTGCTTATGCTCCCTATACTTCTGTTAGTCTCAAAGGTGCCACAGGACCCTCTGGTGCTTTTTACAAATTCTCTCCTCTCTCCCTGTGATAAATGCCTCTCCTGTGCTACATTCAGTAAGTGTTTTCCAGTGACTTTGAGAGTCCTGAACTTACTTCCAATCCAAAATCTCCTGCACTGCAGCAAGCTGTGTTATTGCTATATGCCAATGTGTTGATGGTTTCCAACTAAAACATATCAAATATCAATATTCCCTTCTGGCTGATCCAGTGATGATTGGTGTCCTAAGATGAACCCCCTGTAAGTTGATTACAAAATCATTCTCATGCTATAAAATGGGGAGGAAAGATACACTTAAAGGAATGCTAGAGAGGCTGATCTGGATTTTTCATATAGCCAGTGCTAGAAAAGAAATCAAAACTGCACTTGCAATTAGCGAGATACTTCTTTTTTATGGTTCACACTTCACTTTCTTTCTGAGATATGCAGATCTGAGAGCTGTATCTGAGCCAATAAAAGTATAATTTGATGGCTTATATTTCCAAATATAAGAAAAAATATGACTTTTCAAAATTATTCTGGCATGTAGTGCTCTGGTGCCTGCTTGTTTTTAAAGGGAAAGTATAAAAACAAATGGTGCTCTCTGTTTTATGTTCACCAAGAAGAGCATTATTCCTGTAGTATTCTCAATTAGCAGGTGGGTTGGTTGCTCTTCCTACATGTAAGAGGCCTATCCTAGAAGAAAAGAGATCAAACCTTTGTCAGGCTACATGTTATCAATAATAGAGAGCAAGCAAGCCCCAATAATGCTAAGGTATTCTAGGTGAAAAATAATATAATTCTGGGAAGAAGAGTTTGTCAGTAAGATGCTCTGTACTCCTCAAGATCCACTTGAAGATACCAGCGCTTAGGGAGTGAATGTCCCCTTAAGGCACATATCAAAGCAGTAGTTGAATTGCAAATAGAAGATGAGAAAAGCTGCTCATCGACCTTTTGTTCAAGCACTGAAGACCCAGACTTGACCCAGCCATCACATTTTGACTGTCATGGAATAAGATGACAAATTCATAGAAATTGGAGAAATTTTATCACTCCCTCAAATCTGCTGATTTCATCTTTCCCTGTTTGCTAGGCGAGTAGGCTACATTCAGACCCTCTGGATGGAATCTGTTGATGAGCATTCAGCATTCACAGGCTGAGCCGGCCAGGGGGTGGGGGGAGGGGGAATGAAGTTCATGTGAAAAGGAAAGGCCTACATATTTTGACAAAAGACAGCAAATGCTTGATGGTTTTAGATTCTGAGATTGTTTGAGAAATGGAACCTCAAAGATAGTTTTGTGTGTGTTGTGTGTGTACAGATTTAATTACAATATACCTCACGTCAATGCAATGTCATCCCACCCCCTTTGCGCCCTCAAGATTAATCCATTTTGGTCCCCTGAGTACAGTTACATTGGGTAAGTTTTCTTCTGCAGTTTTGTGTATTGTTACTGTACTATGAATAGTCCTTTTTGGAAGTGATTATTTCCCTGTACCATTACATGTACCATTGGATTTTTTTTCTTTTCAGCTGATTTACATGCCATTTGGAATGTCAAGGAATTCAGACGCTCTGTGAATCCTCAGCATTTCTCTCAGTCTTTCTCTTCCAGTTCAGTACAGCATTGTGCAAGTGCCAAGAAACTGATGCGCTGGAAAAATAGCAAGGCCACTGTGCCCACCCTTCTTGTTCTGACCAGGCAGCACTTTCTTAAACAGAAAAGTGGCGATACCAGTTCAGGCTGTAGACTGCATTTCTTTATGAGCAACTGGGGACTGTGCTTAGGGGAGAGACACAGCAAGAGAGAAATGAAGGCATGCCAGCAATAAGGCAGCTTGAGTTATAAGACAAGACAGGCCAGAAACAGGGCAGCATGAGCTATACAATACCGTGAGCAATAGAGGAAACATTAGGAACAAACACTGTAATAATGAGTACATTATTCTTGTTCTTAGGCCCTGATCCTGCAAAACCTGTAAGCACATATGAAACTTTACTCACACGAGAAGTCAATTGCAATCAATAGGAACACTCCCATGAACAAAACTATGTATCTGCTTATCTGGGGGATCAGGGCCTTAGAGGATGTTTGTTCCTGAAAATGAGATAATTGAACAGTGGCTACTTTGCAGTAGATGCAGCAATAGATGTGAGGTGTTAAAATAGGCGTGGCACTCTGTAGGTGGGTAAGAAGTAGGGCTGTATGTGTGTGTGCACGCATGTGAGTGAGAGAGAGGATATCCTTGGCCTCTCTGCTGAGACTGCCCCCACTACAAGTAGTGGTATATACATTATAAAAATCATCTAATGCACCTGAACGCTCATCTTTGTATCACTGGAATTGCCTTATTGGTGTTGTATCTTTATTATTAAGAATACTTCTACCCTCCCCCCCTTATATATCTCCAAGCTAAACACAAAACAAGCAGCCTTTCAAAGTTTTACAGAAACTTACAGAAAATTAAATCCTCTGGTCTCGTGTACATTGAAAACATCACCTGATGGATGCTGTTCATTTGTATTGTTGACATTTTAGGTGTTCAGAACAACTGGTTCACAATGACCTTCCAACTACCACGATTATCATATGTTTTGTGGATGAAGTGTGGTCCACTCTTCTACGCTCCGTTCACAGTGTCCTCAATCGATCTCCTCCTCACCTGATTAAAGAGATTATTCTGGTGGATGACTTCAGCACAAAAGGTAGGTGAAGCTTCCTTTAAATTCAGGAAATGAATGTGTCCCAAGCAGGGCCGTCTCCAGCATTTCTGCCGCCCCAAGCAAAAAAAAAAAAAAAAAAAGTGTGCTTAGAATGCATTTAAACAAAACTAGGGTTACCATACATCCGGATTTTCCCAGACATGTCCGGCTTTTTGGTCGTCAAATCTCCATCCGGGGGGAAATTCCAAAAAGCCAGACATGTCTGGGAAAATAAGGACATATGGTTAAAAAAAAAAAAAATGCCGCGATTGGCGGCGGCAGTTCAGCGGCGGGTCCTTCGGTCCTAGAGGGAGTGAGGGACCTGCTGCCCCCCGAATTGCCGCAGGTGCCGCCCCTCTCCCTTGGCCGCCCCAAGCACCTGCTTGTTAAGCTGGTGCCTGGAGCCGGCCCTGGTCTCAGGGCTAAATAGCAATTTGCTTCTCTGTACTTAAATTTGGTATAGGAGAAGAAATAATTTTCTTCATTAATTTCAATTTGACCCCCATGTTTTAATCACGAAGTTATGCCACCTTATGCTGTAATCTCAGTTTGAATTGATTCCCCCAGCCAGGATGAGGCCAATGTAGTGTTTGGATAGGAGACTTCCAAAAACATTTCCAAAGGAAGTAGCGTGGTTTATGACGAATCAGGAGATGGCATGCTTCCTTCTGAATCAATATGAAGCCAATGCCCCATTGTGTTGTGAATACTCTGATGCTTGAGGCTCCAGCTTTCATATGAGATGTAAAATAGGTGTCCCGACCCAAGATACTAAAACACTTTCATGACAGTTGGAGTGATAATCACAGAGTCCTGGCCAAATTCAATTACATTTGGCCTACTTATCTAGCTTTTATCTCAGCTAGATAAAAGAACTGTTCTTCATCTCTTAAGCGATTGTGTAGTCTGAAAGCATCTAAATGGTCACTGTTATGTACAGTCAAGTTACATGCACAGTCAATTGCAATGCCCCTGAGACTCTGCTTTTTAATTAGGGTGACCAGATGTCCCGATTTTATAGGGACAGTCCTGATTTTTGGGTCTTTTTCTTATATAGGCTCCTATTACCTCCCACCCCCATCCTGATTTTTCACACTTGCTGTCTGGTCATCCTATTTTTAATACTTTGGTTCTCAATACTCCAGAACAGAGTTCAGCCTTGAATAATTTAACAATGGCATAATTCTTAGATTTTTAGCTCCTCATGGCAAGCCCTGTACCAAATCAAGATCATGACCCAATTGTGCTAGGTGCTGTAGCACGAAGACAGGATCCCTGTCCCAAAGAGTTTACAGTCTAAAAAGAGAACTGACATAAGGAGGATGAGAGGAAAACGATTTAATTCAGTATATAAATGTTAGACATTTGCATTTTTTTAGGGAAATAAATAGATGTGTACTCTATTTTCTAGCAAACTTTCCTTCACTTTTGCACTTCCCTTTGTATGGACTAACCAGCCAGTGGCATAATGAAAATACTGGGCATTTTGCAATAGAAATGTCATGGGTGGTGGTAAAGTAAAGAGAGAACTGTGTTTTATGTGGCATTGTATTTCTAAGAGTGGCAGAAAAAGCAGAACTTCTAGTGTGTCCACAAAGTTTAAAAAATGCAGGCCAAGATTTTCACTTGGCTTTTGAAATGTAAACAATTGTTTCCTTTGGAAAAGCGAAAAAGGACATGTAAAATTCAGGAGCCAAATCCTAAGGCTCTTTCTCAGGCAAACTTATATAAACAGGAATTGCCACAGTGAATTAGTTCAGTGGTCAATTTAGTGCCATACCTATCTGTGACAGGGGCCAGCTCTAGATGCTTCAGAGGAAGGTGTCAAACTTCACTGCAGAAACTCTCACTGAAGCTCTCGCTCAGATTTCACGCTGTCTTTACTGAGGCAAAGATCTGTCCCAATATATTTAACCCACATACGCTTGGGATTGCTGCTAACTCATACAGCTTTCTTTCTCACATTTTATTCTTTCTGAGAATTTTATATAATAAAACCCACTCCTACCACAAAGTCAAACAAATATAAAGTGCCACGTGAGAAATAATGACCTGCAATGCTGCATTCCTCACTCAATTTAAGACCAGATACATTGTTTAACTGTAGTTGTTAATATTAGCTGTTGGAATTCAACAGAAAATTTGCAAAGCGCAGCAAAACACAGTCACCCTACGAAAACCAACTTGAGAGCCAGTTTTTTAATGGGAATTATGGTGTTTTAAAGGAGAAAATTCTGATTTTATAAGTTCTAAAGGAAATGTTAAGTATAAACTTCAATGGGGAATGCCAGAGGTTGGCAGGGGACCAATGTCACACAGGCTGGGATTTTCCAACTGTGCAGCAATAACCTAATTCTGCTGTCATTGACATTAATGAGAGTTTTACCATTCACCTGCAGAGTTTGGCTAATGCTGAATGCTTTCGAAAATCCCATCCATAGCATACATATTTTTGCCCTGTCCCTTCTGATTGGCTGTGTTCCAAACACATGATTCATACAAAGAGGCTTCCAAATAGTTTGGGGAGGGAGGAAACAGTGCTGTTAAAGGGCCTAAGCCAATGCTTGGGAACGTCTCCAACTGAAAAAAACTAGTGTGTTTCATAGATGGTTTAAAACTTAGTGAGAAGGAACTTTTTTCACTGCTTTGTTTTGGCTTTAAAAAGACAAGCCAATCATTTGTAAGCATTGGCTAATTTCTCTCCTGTTTAGAATACCTCAAGGATAGCTTGGACAAATATATGTCACAGTTTCCAAAGGTTCGGCTCCTTCACCTCAAAGAAAGACACGGTTTAATACGAGCCAGACTAGCAGGGGCAGAGATTGCTAAAGGTAAGAGGAAAGTTATTCTTATTTGCCATTTTGGGCTTGTCTGAAAAGGAGATTTATATTACAAAAATGTAACCGTTTATTACTGTGCTGTATATCATAGCATCTTGAACTAATATTAGAGAGAGCTGAATATTATTTGGCAAGTTTGGTCATTGTTTGGCAAAGAATTTAGCAAGTATTCGACCAGTTCGCTATGTTGTACTCTCGGCCCATCACATATTTGGAAAATAAAGGCAAAATTTGCAGGATACATTTATTGAACTTTTTTTCTACCAGCTCTAAGTAGCTGGGTGATTTGAAATTAGGCAGTAACAAGATAAAGGATTTGAGTAGGATTTGTGAAGTAAAACAACAATTTTACTGAGCAGCCAAAAAGCTGGCTCCTTTGAGCTATAGTGCGTTACTGTGAGGCTCTGTATTTTAGAAATGCTAACATCCTCTGTCTTTCCCTCACCTCACTTCTTGATGCTCACAGACCCATATCATTTTGTCATTAAAATGTCTGTATTGTCCTGCACCAATGGTGTCATCTACTGAATTTTCTACTAACAACCAGTTTTGTCTTGTATGGCTTAAGCTTGCCTTCATTGTTTTGTTGGCTAGGAACTTGTTTGGGTGGTAAGCAGAAAGAGGTGTATGTTTTTCTGAGGCTGTTTGAAGGGAACGTGTATTTGGGTCATGGGTCCTACCTTTTCTTCCACTTTGCCCAGGAAACATTTTCCCCCTTATATCGTGCATTGAGTTAGGGAAGAGTGCCCCTTTCCAGACTTACATTCTAGTTTTGCCTTCTTTACTAGGAGGTGCACTTTTGAGTTCAAGATTCTGTCCAAGTGCTCATACCCATTCTGGAGGACGCATGGAGGGGACATGTTGCAGTTGGAACCCACAGGAGAAATTATACCTCACTTAGCAAGAATTCCTCCTAGAGGCTTCTGGGAAGCATTCACTAAAGCAGCAGGGGCAGTTTGCTCCACATTCTGCATCTGACCAGCTCTGTCTGCCAGTTAAGATATGAAGCATGCTCCACCCACCTCTTTGTCTCTTACCACTCATCTCAGATGATTAGCATCTACAAGGGTTTTAGGAGAGAGTAGGGAGAAGGGAGAGTCCTTCCCTGGGATTCTGGCTACCACCCTGGCACACATTCCCCTCCTGTCTATGCACGTGTGCGAAGGCTGGCCAGAATGTGGCATTTTGTGAGCAGGCAACACTCTTTGCAAAACAGTTGTCTGGAAATCATAACTGAGATCAAAATGTGTTCAGAATGAGGGCCATACTTGGTCTCTTCCTAGGTGGGTTCATGGGAGTAGAGTATTTTTGTTAGGGGCAGTAGTTGCTGGACATGGACTTTACTGAATGTATTTCATTCTCAGAAATGAAATAATCCCCTCTTGGTTCTGCCTTCTAGGTGATGTATTGACATTCTTAGATTCTCATGTGGAATGTAATGTAGGATGGTTGGAACCACTTCTGGAAAGAGTCCGTTTAAACAGAAAGAAAGTAGCATGCCCAGTTATTGAAGTAATCAGTGACAAGGACATGAGGTAATTTCATTCTATGCCATATTTTACTTCCAGATCATAATACAAGCAACTTTCACATAAAAAACTTACAAATGAAAAGTTTCAAAAATATTAATTATGGGAAGGCAAACTACTTAACCTGCCAATTACTTTTCACAAATTATTTCACTCAAAGAAGAAAAAATGTACATGAACAAATATTAAAATACATACAGTTACCTCAGTTACCACAATTTGCATTTACTGTTTGGTAGGTCATGAATGTTTAGTGCTCAAAAGAAGATACATGAAGAAATCTTTGAGATTTTTGCTTTAATTATATAGACAAGTTCATTTTCACTTATTCCTTTTGATTATGAGTCTGCTTTAAAACTTGATATTATAGCTTTCTTTTTCTGTGTTTAGTTACATGACAGTGGATAACTTTCAGCGTGGGATTTTTACCTGGCCAATGAATTTTGGATGGAGGCAGATTCCTCCAGAGGTCATTGAGAAAGATAAAATCAAGGAAACAGATATAATAAGGTAAGAGTATAAAATTAAGCATTTTGTGAGCAGAAATGCTCCTTCATCAGAGCTTCAAACTAGTCTTTTTTGGGCCAAAAGTTCCCCTTTTACATAAATGGGCACAGAAAGGCCAACATCCAGAAAAATCTGTGCAATTAAGTTGTGTAGGAAGTTGCGCCACCTGATGTGTGCCAACCTGAGTCACAGAGAACACAGCAGGCATTGCTCAAAATCCCATGAGCCGTAAATATTCTGCTGGACGCTGCATGGCCTCAAGGGCTTCAGCATAACAGGCAAGGTATTCCAGTCCTGGCATAGCCAGAGATAAAGGTCATGTACTAGAACAATCACACTGCAGCAGCAAATGGTCCCTTTATGTCAGAAGCCACACAAGCTTTTGCAATTAGGTGCACGTAAGATCAAAAGAACTGGGCTGATTTTGCACTTATCAGCCATAAATCATGTTGGGTTTGTTGTCAGCACTTGAAGTTAAGGGGTGCCACTCGCTTTTTCCTTTGGTGTAGGAGGAGGGAGGTGATGAATCAGGGTTGCAGCAGGGTGGGCTGAGAGGTGATGAGGGGCATGATAGAATGGACCTTCACTCTACCCAATCCCCCACTAGCATAAGGACACAGAGGGACCTCACACCAGCAAATAGACTAGATCAGCTCCCAGTAGCTCTGACTTGTACCAGGGCTGGACAGTGCAGGATCAGAGAGCCATAACTGGTTCCTACATCTCATGACTCTTGACTGGGTGATGTGGAGAATCCAGCCCAGACTGTTTTAGGAGATACCATACGGAGTAAGTGGTCTTTGTCTCTGATTCCTTCCATCTTCCTAGTGACTGTCTCTCCTATACAATTTTGTTTGCATAGGATGAGAATCATCTGTATGGTGGCCTTTCCGGTTTATATTCATTCTTTTTGTATTACCTTGCTACTTATCTCATGAGTCTACTTTGCACCACTGATTAAAGCATTTGGCCTCTAGTCTCTAACAGGAAAAAAACCTCTAGAAATTTAATCTAAAATTTGAGCCCAAGATGATATTTCAGTTCCGCTGGCACCAACCTGGACAGACAGACAAAACTGATATCAGAAAATTACCTTAGTGGTTCATTAAAATTTCCAGCTTCTGTTCAGCCACTTTGCCAAAGCGTACTGTACTTTCTTCTAACCAAGGCTTTGCCCCGTGTTTACTTTCCATCACATGCTTTTTTAAACATTAGTATCCATTTTGTTAGTGTCCTTGCCAGTCTACAGCGAGGTAACACACATGGTGCTCTCACTGTCACTTGGTTAACTTCAGATTTTAAACAGTGTGGTTTTGCTTATTTTCATATCCAATGGGTCTCTTCATTTCTTCAAACTGATCTGTTTGCTATCTCTGTTCATTAACTATCCAGTGTCTGCTTAGTTTCCATTTCTGTATGTGCAAATTAACATAGGGTGTTACACTTAGCACCTGTCACAGGACAGCTAGGAGTCCATGATTTCCAGGCTATTCCTGTGTACGGGTGCTGTGGCAGGTGCATTTTTATTGTCCCACAGAATAACAATGTAAGGTCTGTGGTTCATTCCTAGGTGTCCCGTAATGGCAGGTGGATTATTTTCTATTGATAAGAAGTATTTTTTTGAACTTGGAACGTATGATCCTGGTCTGGATGTTTGGGGAGGTGAAAATATGGAACTTTCGTTCAAGGTATGCTGCTTTCCTAAATAGTAATAATGTTACTGAATGTTTCTTTCAGTCAATTTGAATTCTTGTAGCCTTTAAATGCTCTGAATTTATCTCTGAATTTCATTGAGGCCCCAATTCAGATTCTTAAGCAGTTAAAGATGAACTTTGAACCCTCCTGATTTAAACAGTAACTCTTGCATTCAAGTTTGTTGCAAAAAGGAACAGCTTTGAAACCCGGGGCTCTCCTCCCCTTTCCAAAGATTGTTGTGGAAATTACTTCCTTTTTGGCCTGGAACATGGGCCTCAAGCTTTGCTCGTCATTTATTTATGATTTTTTGCTAATACAAGCCAGGTGTAGAATTATTGTTCAACTCAGCAATGCTCGGAGGATTGTTTATCAGTATTTTCAAGTTAGTCTGCATGAATAACACATTTGACTTGATTTTTAACAAGATCTCTCCCTGACATCCATTTTTGTGGCTACAGTTTTTTCCCTGAAAATAATTCCATCTATAACTCAGGGTGAGTGTATTACAGATCCCCCTGTGTACTGACCCGCAAAGGAAAGGAGTTGTTAGCGCCAGTCATGATAAAGGCTTGGCTCTTCAGCTCAAGCTGTAGCAGTTCATGATTTTATCTCGGGAAGTCTCTGGTATAATTCCTGGTCTATCAGCCCAAGAGGCATTTCTCATATACCGCCAATTAATTGCTCATGCAAACACTGTCATTAAGGCATCTAAGTATTTGAATTGCAGAGATACTCAGGTATTATACATAGACAAAGGCCCAAGAAACCTTCATTTTCATCCCAGAACAGGGACCAGATACACCAACTACAGTCTCTGCTAGGCAAACCTTTCTAAATGGGTCAGGAAGAAGCAGGGCTTTGGCTTTGTGCCTCCTCCACACCAGCCTAGAAGTTGGTGAGATAGGCATATGCTGCTCCTCCCTAATGGATGGAGGAGTGGGTGTGGCCTGGGGAGCTCTGAAGGGATTGTACCTGATTGAGAGGGTTCCCCCTAGGGTACTGCTCCACAGTGCACCCAACACAGACCATTTCCCATTGGGCTCTCTTCATTTGAGCCTACACATAAGTGCAAGTTACACCCACAAAATTGTGCCTACAAAAATTGAGGCCACTTTTCAAAATCAGATCTATTGTATACCAGAAGGTACCATTGACCAACATTTTTATCAAATCAAACTCTGTTTGCCAGGTCTGGATGTGTGGAGGAGAAATTGAGATCATCCCATGCTCCAGAGTTGGACATATTTTCAGGAATGACAACCCGTACTCCTTCCCTAAAGACCGGATAAAAACAGTGGAGCGGAATTTGGCACGTGTTGCCGAGGTCTGGTTAGATGAGTACAAAGAATTGTTCTATGGACATGGTTACCACTTAATCCAGAAAAACCTGGATGTTGGAGACTTGACTCAACAAATAGAACTGCGGAAGAAGCTTAAGTGCAAAAACTTCAAGTGGTATCTGGAGAACATCTACCCAGACCTGGAAGCTCCTCTTGTTAAAGCCAGTGGGCTGGTATGTGAACTTTACAAGGGCAAATTGCACTACAAATGCATGTTTACATTTCTGTGTTAACAGGTCACTCTTCATTTAAAGTTACTTTCTATGGTTGGGCTGTGACACACAAGCTCAATGACTCCTAGAGGTGCAGAGGGCCTCATACTGCCTCCATCAGCCATGGTGAATTTCACCTTTGCCGCAGATCATGGTTTAGGACAAAATGCTTTCATTATGTTGTAGTAATTTTCTTTGCTCTATGACAGGTGACAAATCTGAAGATATAGCCCATTGGTTGGTATTTCTGTGTTTCTCTTCGCATTTTCTGTTGGGTGACATTTCTGATAATGAAGAGTCCATGTTTTTTTGCACTTCCCTCCCCCCCGCCCCAAGACAAAATTTTACATTAACAATCCTCTTCAGTGATAACTGACATGATAAACTACCCCATAGTAGTCAAGATAATAGAGAAACATCTGATCAATTTACCTCATTTCCAGAGTTTATATTTCAGAAAACTTGTGGCTACAGACAGAGATATATTATCTATAATCTCCAGGATTTTTAGGGGTTCAATATTTTTTTCATGGAATCGATATAGTACATGAACAATAATTATTGTTTTGTACTGAGAGCCTGACACCACTAGAGTGCACTAGAAATCTATTTTTCTCTTCTACAATAAAAACAGCCTCATTTTTATTTTCAAACAAAAAAGTAGAAGTATCCTCCCAAACACAATCATATCTAGGGTGACCACATGTCCCGATTTTATAGGGACAGTCCCAATTTTTGGGTCTTTTTCTTTTATAGTTTTCTATTACCCCCCACCCCCATCCCGATTTTTCACATTTGTTGTCTGGTCACCCTAGTCATATCACATATCAAAGTGCAGCTAAAACCCAGTCTCCAGTACTTATACAAATGCAACAAAGGTATAGTGGACAGAATACTTTTTCAGAAATATTTTGTGTTCAGACCTGCTTTCCCTACCCACCCCAAATTCCCATTGATTTTAATGGAAGTTGTGGTTGTGTAAGGAATGTAGCAGGATCAGGTTGTGTGTATTCTCTGAATTTACTTCCCTTTAACTTCCTCTGGTGTTATATTCACACCATTCTGTGAACTTCAATGTCAGCTGAGTCTCATTTTCACAATGTGCTAATTATTCACATATTCAGCATCTCTTTACGTGTGTGTGTGTGTGTGTGTGTGTGTGTGTGTGTGTGTGTGTGTGTGTGTGTGTGAACAAAATGTAGATTCTGATCTTGGTCCATATTTCTTCACCAAAGTTCAGGGCTGTTGGAAACATTTCTAAAAATACAAAAGCATAAAATAGTCCCTCCTGAGGCATCATGGACATGCTACTTCATTTATAATTTCAGCATAAATTTAAATTAAAAAATCAGAATGTTAAGAACAAGTGACAGTGATCCCAGGTCACAAAAGTAAGGCACTTTGTTACCATATGTAGTTCTGTCAGCTTCTGAAAGTCTTTCTAGTTTTAGCGTTCTAGTTTAGCAAGAGTAGCATCCTGAAAGTAATCGGTCAGATCCTTAGCTGTGCTTGTGCTGTCCTGCTGAGGGCAGGAGCATAAGTAGTGTTACACCCGTTGGCCCGGATGCTGGCTGTGGGGCAGTTCAGCCCCCCAGTACAGCTTCGATTTACCTCCTAGGTTATTCCAGCAGCCAGGAGCAGACATGGCCATACTCTGTCACACCTCAGACATGCCTCCCAGGCCAAGGGCAGTGCCAGGGGTGGTAAGGAGCTGCTCTGCTGGCTATAAACTCCCAGATATTTCTCTACCCCAGGGAGTCAGTGAAGCTGAGTTAAGGTTGCTTTACTTTAGCTGCGATGTGGACCATATTTTCCAGTAGAGCTGATCAAATAGCACAACACAAATAAATACTGATTACTGAAATAATCATTCAGAAGCTACCAGTAGGATGAATAATATTAATCAAACTACTTGGAAAATATTTTATTAACAGCAGATTTACTCTCAGATATCAGAATTAGTTCATAAAAGGTTCAGTAATCTAAAAGGGGAGGAAAGCGGCTACATTTTTTAATAATAGCTCAACCAGCTGTAATTTTCAAATATTGCCATAAAATAAAATAAATATACCTCAATTAGAATCATAGAATATCAGGGTTGGAAGGGACCTCAGGAGGTCATCTAGTCCAACCCCCTGCTCAAAGCAGGACCTAATCCCCAACTAAATCATCCCAGCCAGAGCTTTGTCAAGCCTGACCTTAAAAACCTATAAGGAAGGAGATTCCACCACCTCCCTAGGCAACCCATTCCAGTGTTTCACCACCCTCCTAGTGAAAAAGTTTTTCCTAATATCCAACCTAAACCTCCCCCACTGCAACTTGAGGCCGTTACTCCTTGTTCTATCATCTAGTCCCACTGAGAACAGTCTAGATCCATCCTCTTTGGAACCCCCTTTCAGGTATCAAAATCCCTCTCATTCTTCTCTTCTGCAGACTAAATAATCCCAGTTCCCTCAGGCTCTCTTCATAAGTCATGTGTTCCAGCCCCCTAATCATTTTTGTTGCCCTCTATTGGACTCTTTCCAATTTTTTCACATTCTTCTTATAGTGTGGG
This sequence comes from Trachemys scripta elegans, assembly GCF_013100865.1. Classification (NCBI taxonomy): domain Eukaryota; kingdom Metazoa; phylum Chordata; order Testudines; family Emydidae; genus Trachemys; species Trachemys scripta. The sequence goes on from NC_048308.1 coordinate 28,988,502, forward strand.
GCCCAAAACTGGACACAGTACTCCAGATGAGGCCTCACCAATGCCGAATAGAGGGGAATGCCAGCAGATCGAGGGATGTGGTCAATGCTCCTACTTATACAGCCCAAAATGCCGTTAGCCTTCTTGGCAACAAGGGCACACTGTTGATTCATATCCAACTTCTCATCCACTGTAACCCCTAGGTCCTTTTCTGCTGCCTAGACACTTGGTCCCTAGTCTGTAGCAATGCTTGGGATTCTTCCTTCCTAAGTGCAGGACTCTGCACTTATCCTTGTTGAACCTCATCAGACATCTTTTGGCCCAATCCTCTAATTTGTCTAGGTCCCTCTGTATCCTAACCCTACCCTCCAGCGTATCTACCACTCCTCCCAGTTTAGTGTCATCTCAAACTTGCCGAGAGTGCAGTCCACACCATCCTCCAGATCATTAATGAAGATATTGAACAAAACCAGCCCCAGGACTGACCGTTGGGGCACTCCGCTTGATAATGGCTGCCAACTAGACATGGAGCCATTGATCACTACTCATTGAGCCTGACGATCTAGCCAACTCCTCATCTGTTATAAATCAATATTGTTCCATTGACTTCCTTGTGTGTGAACTGAGGGCATTTGGTACCTGGCAGAATTCAGCCCAGTATAAGCAGCATTCTGATATGAACTTCAGAATGCATAAATGCCCTTAGAATGCATTTGTCTGGTCATTCAAACAGCAGTACAAGAAAGCTTAGTGCAAGCCATAACTTCTCCAGATGGTCATGCTAACAAGGTATCATGATGATGACTCCCTGATGTAACGGCAATTGTAGGGAAAATAGAGCAAAAGAGGCAGAATGAAGAGATACAAGACACCTGAGAGACCTGAGGCCACCTGTATCACAACAAAAACAAAGGAACATCTGGAAACAGAAAATATTTAGACACTTAAAAAAAATTCTCATTCGCATCTGCACTTTCTAACTAGCTATTTCCTGACAGACAATGTTCTGTCACTCATTCTTTTTTCCCCACCAATATGATGCAACCGTTTAAAAGGATAATCATACACCTTTTGGCTAAGTTACAATTGAAATTCCTTCTTTCCAAAGTGTGGTATGTACACAACTGCTGCTGGCTCTTATATTACCATAAGTACCAATACTACCCTTTCACTGACTGGATCAAGGGCAGCCAACCTTATCTGCGAGAGCTGAAGAGTTATCTTAGTAACATGACACAGATCACATTATATATAATAAAATTAAATAGAGATAAAAATCCACAAACAGTTTTCCCCTTGGGGAAGGAGAACGAAAGCAAAGGATACATGACAGATACTAGTCATGTAATTTAATCCCCTGCGGGGAGATGCTCAGATGCAGCAGTGAAGGGTGCAGTATAATAGCCTGAATAGAATAGAAATGTATCCCACCACTTGTGTCCTAAATCCATCACCAGTCAGAGGTATGATGACAGCAGGTAGGCTTTGCCAGCTATTACGGTTTTGGGTTTTGTTTTTTTGACCGTCTAGTTAACAAAGTGTAGCTGCATGATTAACTCCAAGCACCTTTTAACTCTGAATTAGCTTTGGTTGGCCAAGATAACTGGAGATATCTGATCTCTGATTTGATTGGTCAGGCAATCAAATTGTCTGCATAAGGTCAATTTAAGAGGATTTTTCTCCTAACCTGCTGCTCATTTGGGTTGGTTAGACTGTGCTGCAGGAATGTGAGGGGATTTATAAATCACTTTTCAATAACCGTTACAGCATATGAAGCAGCAATAGGAAAGCTAGCTGTGTCTAACGAAAAACTTACTCTTGCTGCCTCCTGTGTTCCAGAAAAAGGCTAATGTAAAGCATCTCTTGGCAGACAAAAGAGTTCAAGCAGATATTATGGGCACCACTGACACCAGCAGAGAATCTGTTCCGTTATCTTTAGTTTGCCTAGATTACACCATGTTTCTCTTATAGAGAGCATCCAGTAAAAGAAATAATGCTAACCAATTACTTCAGGAATAACTCCGTGTGTAGACAAGCCCTAAAAGATTCCTGAATAGCTATTCCTGGCTAAATCCATGCATAGGTGCTCTTATTCTCTTATGCTCTTGTCCACACATGGAGTTAATCAGTAATAGTTAATCTGCTTTCAATTCACCCCCATCTTATTCCAGATTAATTTTCATGTAGAGACAAACTCTTATGCTAACCAGAACTCCTTGTTGTTTTTATGCTAATTAGAATGTAATACTCTTAAATATTAATATATTGGGTGACCTTGGGCAAGTCACTTCCCCCTATGTGCCTCAGTTACCCCAACTGTAAAATGGGAAGAATGATACTGACCACTTTGAGATCTGCTAATGAAAAGCACTATATAAGAACTAGGTATTATTATAATTGTTCTGTTTGTGGTGTTCTGTCTCTTGTGTTTTTGTGCCTCACTTTGATGTTATTCCCTTTTCTGAATTTCCATTTTTAATTTTGTTCCCAGATTGTTAACATAGCTATGGCTAGATGCATTACTGTGGAAAACTCCACTCTGGCCTTTGAGACTTGTAACATTAGCAACAAGGTAAGATGTATTTGGGATTGCTGGTTTGTATATTGGATATCAAATATTGTCAGTTTTATTGCTTATGCTAAAGAATCTCCCTACCCACCACCTCACTGACTTGAAGTCCATCTTGGAAGTTCATGTAATCATTACTGCCAGGACACATTGCCAAAAGATGTCATCTTGTAAAACAAGAAATGAGTACTGGGCTGTGTTTGTAGAGGCAATAGCTAAGCAATGGAGTCTGCACCATTTCATGAAAGCTCCGAGACCCTCCAAACCAAATAGAAGTCTGGAATACAACTCAAATGCAAAATTCCATACATGCCTATAGTGGAGAGAAAACTTTAAATACAATAGGCCCACTAGTGTACTCTACCACAGTAACAAAGCCAGCATAGAAGGGAGGGTACATGGAAGTTGCTGCAGGAACTGGGCTACTTTCCTCTGTTGTCTTTTATAGGAAGTGCCTCCTGTTGAGTAATACCCTACTGATTACTAGCCAATATAGACATCAGGGCACCTGCTAGGATTGATCAAGAGTAACTGTCCTAATGGGGGCAGGGTTGGCCTTTTGTCACTGGGCGCTGTTCTGCTATCATGGGAGGCCAATCCTGAAGCCCCACCATTGCAATCTGGTGTTGGTAGTAGTAGACAAATCCCCTTTTCAGAATTTGTTCTGGTGCTGTCTCCAACTCTTCATTTCTACAGTCCAGTTTATAAAAGATCCTCTCATGGATCCTGTCCTCTTCCACCCTCACAACTACCCTGTACTCCGTTCTGCTCTGTGGGCCACCAGGAAATGCTTTGTTGACCATAGTTTGAGAACCCCTGTAATAGTACATTGTTAATGCAAACATTAGAAAACTTTGAGTTATTGGGCTATGTTCTGATCTCAGCTACAGCAGTTAGAGTGACAGATTGTTTTCTAATCAAAGCTGGAAGTAGTCTGGTTACTGAGGTCACCAAGAGCACTATCAGGCCTTAGACCAGAACTTTATTCTGTGAATTTGCTCCAGATTCACACTAATAGAACAGAATCTGGCATATCTGGAACAATTATACAAAACTAGACTTATGTGGCTGGATTTTTTAGACGTGCAAGATAGAGAAATAAAGGGAAATAGCTCACAAAACCCAAACTGAAATCAGTCTGCTATTGTTTCTCCTCCACAGAACCAGAAGTTCAACTATACTTGGCTGAGACTAATAAAACATGGGGACCTCTGCGTAGCACCAGTAGATGCAAAGAGAACACTGGGCCTGTACCCTTGCGATAACAGAAACAATAGCCTGAAATGGTTGCATAAATCATTGGTGGCCTTTCAACCAGAACTGGTAAGTAGAGCATTTGTAATGATTTCCCCTCCACTACCACCATAGTTACACCTGAAATAAAACTAAACAAAGGAAAACAATACTTATTGCCGGTGTTGTATGATTTTCACGTGTTTGGCAGTGAGAGAGACTATACCAAATTCACAAAGATATAAAGAGAAACAAACACACACATTTAGTTTGTCTCTTTGTGAATTTCTGAATAGATATGAGGAAAAAAGGTTGACAAAAATCGCCTTTTTCCTAAAGTACACATTACTTCAAATTATTTCAGGCACTCTGATCATTAGTCTGCTAATGCAGTTTTCAATCCTCAGGATTATTTCCTCCAAGTTACATTGAAAGCTAACCAGCTGCCAGTGTGATTTCACTCCCATGCCCCCTTTACCTTTCAGGGTGGTGTATATCAGTGTGCTGCATTAGCATTGCATCAAGCAAAATGTAATATAGTGAAACTAACCACACACACATACACAAAATCATTCAAATGACATTTTGTTCTCTTTTTTCCTACCTCTGCAAAGTCAAAGATTCAGGCTTGTAGATAACTCTAAGCATTAAAAAGTTCCATGAATAATTGGAAATAATTTTTCCCCCTCTGAAATGACATGCTTTTAGAGAAGCCTTCAATTTAGGAAACAAAAGTGTAGCTGTTGTGTTACCTGATCGATATTCAATAACACATTCCATTATTGACGCTCCTTCCATTTGTTTCTTTTTAGCCAATCTAAAACAACAACAAAAAACCCTCCTCAAACCAAAAAAAAAAAAAAAAAAAATCACTCCTTACAACAGCCAGGATATTTTATTTTTACAAAAGAAAATTGTCAGCCATTTATGAGACCAGATTGCACAGTAGGTACAGTGACAATTTTTGATGGTCAGAAACTGTTCCAGGCTGAACTTCAAGCCTTAAACTAGATACATTTGATGGTTCCTGCTAGGATACGGAAAGTCATGTTTCATTTTACAAAGCCACAATACCCAATTCAACACAATTGGACACAGATGATTGTACCTGCACAGGACTGAACTAGTGACAAGCCTGAACTATATCATTTAGTTCACTGAAGTAGATCAGATTAGTTTTTAGGAAAGCCGTGGACACTGGAAGCATATAGTACCAGCCCTGTGGGGAGAAAGATAGTCGAAAGTTATCACTGTCTGTCCCCCTCCTTTGAAAACAGCCACAAAAACTCACAAGCCAAAAAGACTTGAATGCCTTTCTCCCCCAACCCCCCACTGATGAAATATTATCCTTTCTGGGCCGTCTGAAGAGCATAAGAACGGCCACACTGGGTCAGACCAAAGATCCATCTAGCCCAGTATCCTGTCTTCTGACAGTGGCCAATGCCAGGTGCCCCAGAGGGAATGAACAGAACAGGTAATCATCAAGTGATCCATCCCCTGTTGCGCATTCCCAGCTTCTGGCAAACAGAGGCTAGGGACGTGTCATTGTACAAAGAAAAACAAAACATTACCCAATATGTTACTATTAACATCTCCTGAGTTTGGGTGTTTTATTTTATTTATTTTGTTTTGAATATTAATGAGGGTGACTATTATTCATTATTTGTATTACTGTGGCATATAGGGGTCCCAGACATGATGAGGGCTATTTGCACTAGGCACTGTACATACACATAATAAGAGCCAGCCTATGCCCTGAAGAGCTTTTAATCTAAATAGACAAGACAGGGTGGAAGAGAGGAAGTATTATTATTACCTCTATTTACAGGTAGGAAATTGAGGCACAGTGAGTAAGTTACTTGCTCAATATTAAGGTTTATTGTATCTACTATTTTTAAAAGTCTTGGAGGGAAAAACAAAAGTTTATATATTGACTATAGTAATTGGATTTGTAAACTGATATTTTTTTGTTAGCATAAAATATAACTCCAGAATTTGAGACTGAGACAGGCTGAGTGATTCTTATTTTGCTGAGAAATGTGGAAATTGCTTTATCGTTAAGGTTGCATTTGAGTTTCCATTTTAATCCAAATTTGGCCACCACCTAAAATCCACAAAATGTTAATCTCAGAATTAGTAGGTTAGTTCTGAGGCAAGGTAGAAATTTTCCACAAAAATTGAAATTAATTGAACAAGGAGCTCTGGAATTATGACATCCTAACAACAGATAGTCAAAGTTCAAAATGTCTAACTCTTCAACCACTTTGCAGCAAAAGCCAGACAGAAAACACACACAGAAAAAAAACAGAAAGATAGAGAGAAATAAGAATTAGTTTTTGACACCAAAACTTTCTAGATTAGATTAAAGTTCAATTTCAAAAGTTATTACTTTTTAAATCAGGAGCATCACTGGGGACCTTCTGCACCACTGAGCTTAATACAGCAAGTGAAAGAACTCTAGAGACATTTAAATAAAAAAAATAAGTCACTAGCACATTTCCTTGAAGAAACAGAATTTAGAATGTAAATTGCTCACTGGGGATGTGGGGTAATGGAGAGAAAACATCTTCCACCAAAAGGCTTATAAGTGGAGCTAAGGAGCACCCTTAGTTCTCCCCTCCTGCAGGTCTGAGGAAGTCCACACAAAAGGGATTTAATCTTAATCTTGTCCTCTCAAACCCAGGGTTCAAATCTGGGGTTGTGATTAGGGTTCATTTCTAACTAAAAATAAACATGGCTTTTTTGGTTTACTTCTGTGTGTGTGCAATGGAGTCAGCACTGTTCTGGGAATGGAAGACTGTCATGGGGTTTACTCACCGTTGGTGGCACTCCTCCAGGCCATCCTGGGGATTAGCTCCAGCCCGTGTCATGCCATCCCCTGGAAGTGTCTCTCTCATTGTCCTCTCATTCTACAGACCCCTCTCACTCTACAAATCACAGCTTCCTCTGACTTAGCCCTCCAGCCAGATCACTCCATGGTTCCCCTTTCCAGGTTTTTCCAGGATGCCCAGGCAGTCTGCTGTCCTCTGCCTGTGCCATATCCCCAGTGGCTGGTAGGAGAACCTAGGCCTACCCCACTACTCTGGGTTCCAGTCCAGGGACCCTATACCTGCAACTATGGCCTGCTTTCCTGCAGTCCTTGTTGCTCCTTCCCTGGTCTCCTTCCTACCACTCCCGGTTCCCCTCCTTTCTCTGGGTATACTAACTCCAAATCCTTCTCCCTCTTCTCAGGGAGTGGCTACAGCCTTTCTCAGCAGCCTTTGTCTGTTGTCAGCTTCCTGGCATTATAGGCCTCACCTGTTCCTGCCCAGCTGAGCCTGGTTTCAATCAATTCCCTGCTCCCTGGCTCCCCCTCCAGGCACAGCCTGTGCAGTTAATTGGCCTGCCGGGCCATCTTAATCCGTTTCAGTCTTGTGTGGGAGTAGACATCACATCACAAGGGCTACTTAACTCTTAGCACAGAGTCAGCTGGTGGAACACAACATTGCTGTTGTCCAAGTCCTACAAAAACAATGGCTATTGTTAGTTTCGTTTGGAATTGTTCAGGAATGATAGAGTGTAATGTTAGAAGTCAGAGACATTTAGAGTCCAGGGGGCATTAGGACAATCCTAAAGGTGATTAAATTTGGAGCCTAACAGGACTGAAGCATTTTGTGAGGTTCTGGCAAATGCCATTTCTGCAACAAAAACAAACAAAAAATTGTCATTCCTGAAAAGGATACAATTTGGAGAGGGCACCTAATATAACCAAATCTCTAACTTTCTAATGTGCATGTCACCGTACTGTCTGCAAGAAAAAGGAGTATTACTGTAATCCAGTTAGGTTCACATTCACTGGCTTTCCATATGGTACTTGATGCTGTTTTGCTGAAAGATGATTTGGAAGCTGATTACAAAGGAGACTAGTTTGAGTTACTATATAACAAGGGTTAAAAACTAGTCACTCCAGCAACTGAATATTGCAAACCAGAAAACAAGGGGGAAAATGGGTTAATGCTGGCCACAGGAATAGTGACGTCCTTACCCCTCATCAGGTATCATAATTCTCATCAGAACAAAGGCATGTTCAATGAATTTGTCATACACATACAAAGCCCCATTACTTGTTCAAATAAAATAGTCTGTTGGTGATTTCACTAATATTTCACTAAGATACATGACTGAAATTATGCTATCAAATATTATACAGAGTAAAGCAATAATGTAAAAATGTCCCTACCACTGAGGATACTTGTAGTATTGCAATACTTGCAATAAGTAGAAGTAGGTTAAAAAAATGCGCACACAAGTGCAAAAGGATAAGAATAAGGCCCCTAATCATTCAAACTCCTCACGATTTCATAATCCAATTTAGCATCCCAGCTCTTGGACTTAATTAACAAATTACCTAACACACTTTTCATCATAGTAAGTGTGCTTTTACTTCATCAGTTGCGAAATACCACAGTATGAAAACCAAAGTCTCCTGCCATACGTTATCCTATATTGCAAATGCCATCTGGAGTTATTTCCTTTGCATGATAATTACCATTCAGACAGCAAGCAAACTAATCCGTTAATTTCCAAAGAATTAAAATCCCATGAAGCACAGAAGGTTTAATATAGTTCTAGTTAAACAACAGGTGTAAACTTTGGATCCCACCCAAAATTCCCTTTAAGCCCATGAATGAATCATTACATAATGCAGAAATGCAAAAATGGGCGCATCCTTGGGGATCAAAAATCTCCACTGGGGAAAACTGAGTATAATTTCTGAAGGGTTTTTTTTTCCAGTTGCAAATAATAACAATTGCTGTATGAGTTCTGTTACCTATTGTCCTGTGCTGTTTCTCTTTAGATGGATCACATGGTTTTAGAACACCTTCAGCAGCCAACATGTTTGGAAGTGGATCAGTCTCACAAAATCCTGAGGGTTAATGCCTGTGATGCCTCAAATCCTTATCAGAAATGGCAGTTTGGCAATTATTATGCTGACTGAAGAGAACACGATCAAAACAGAAGCAGAGAATTCAAATCGTGTGAATTCAAGAATGACATCTGTGAGACTTGTGACAGCAATTACAAAATTGGAGGTTCATTTCCTAATGGTAATTTAAATCCATCATTTTAAATCACCATATTGAGAGATCAAAATATCAAGCAACAGCACATCTGGTTTGATATGGTTTAAAACATTCAGGCATATTTTCCACTTGCTGTGGAGCACTTGGGGAAGGTTGAATGAAAGTTTTTTCAGTAAGTGGAAATACTTTCTAAAGTTCCTCATTCCTACCTTGAGCAGACCTTCACTGACTGGCTTCAGAGAGATTAATGCAAGCTACCAGAAATAGTTCCAGGGTTCAATCCCTATGACTGCACATAGCATCTTGTGCTGCTGTTTGGAAGATCCACATTTGCTCATTTATCCCTCCACAAGCCAACAAAATGAAAGTACCTAGGCCCAGTACCTAAAAATCCATCCAGGATCACAGGAATCTGCTCCTACCAAATTGGATTCACTGATTCTGAAAGGTAGGTGCCTGGAGCCACTTTTGAATCTTGGTTTCCCATGACAAAAGCCCATCTTTAATCACAAAAAATATAAATCTTTCAGCACTTCTAACCTAGCAGCAGGCAAGGCCCTATAAGTGCTGTATTTGCATACAGGCATCGTGAATTTGCTACCTTGGTTTGACCTCCTGCTTCCTAGATGGGCAAGGAGTGGTTAGGCTGCAAAGCAGTGGAATGTGCCTTATCTAGCACTACAGCTAACCCTCTGGGCCAGTGCAAGAACAGTATGAATGCAGGAGACTTTAAAGAGACTCTCCATTCAGCCCTTCTCAGCTGGAAAGAAGTGCCTCAGCACAGAGCCATGAAAAGGGAAAATAAACCAAAGGGTGTGGGAACCGTGTTGTGATGGGGGTGAAGCTCCTCAGAAAGGGCCTGCTTAACCTGAAAAAAAGAGACCTGCAGGGACTTGCTTCTCACTACTAGTGAATCCAAGATGGCAGCCACACACTGTTGGGCATGATTTCATGGTTCCTGGGTTGGCCACATGTTATGCGATAGTACTGTATACGCATTCAATGCAAAGCAAACCAGAAAAGCTTAAATAATGTTAAACTTTTAACACAAGGGGACAAAAGCTGAGAAACTCTGAGTCTATGTTAATTGCCTGTTCCTTTCTCATGCCACTATGGGAAAAATGGAATCTTTGTTTTTCTTAGAATAGAAAATGATCTGTCATGGAAGCTTTGAATGTTTTTGTACCTAAGATATCTCCTTCTGCTCCTCCAGATGAATGAGAAGGTGGGCAGTTGTTAAAAGTATGTAATAGCAGATTAGGCTTTTGCTGAATACATTCCTGTCTGTTGACTATAGACATCCATATATTTTTTTAAATCCATTTGATTGGCTGAACTGTAGCTGGTCTGTGATGCAAACACATAGCTAGGGCACTTCGGCACTTCACTGGAGGAGCCGTGCACTGGTGGGAGCAGAGTGGCGGTGGCAGTTGTGTACCAGGTAGAAGCGAGGACAAGGATGTCTCAGGGTGGGCAGAACACAGCATGTGCACTAGCTGACTGCAGAGGGGAGACGTCTCCTAACTGACTTTGCCCACTTGAAGCCCCAGCATTTCGGATGGCATAATAGCTGGTGCTATCTCCTTCTGCTCCCCTCAGCACTAAATAGTTCCTACCTTGCTGCTAGTAGGGAGAGAGGATGGAAGTGACTCCCTGTGTCTGCTTATGCCCCAGTGCAACCATATAGCAGAGGGCAGAAGCTAGCCTTGGTATTGTATCGATTAATGATAAAGAGCATGTGATGTTACACTTTGACGGGCAAAGCAGTTGTGATAAGAATTGGCTAAAACGTTTGCTTTCTACAAACCAAGCTTTAACCTTTTGGAAAGTGTAGGATTGGTTTACTAAAAGAGCACCCCCAGCAGGGCTTTGGAGCCCCTCTCATAGCCTCACCATCCAACTCCTTTCTGATGGATCTCTTTGCCTGGCCTACGCTAGCACCTATCCACAGTCCTTCAACTCCCCTCTTATCCTCTTATGACTACCCATTACCTCCTTCAAACGACCACCGGCTATGCTGACCAGTTCAATAGGCATGGCAGGGTCATGAGCCTTTGGACTGGCTAATACCACTAGCAGCAGTAGCTCCTTGCAGGCCCTGTGCCCAGCTGAACACATGGACTCGTACCCTCCTGAGTCCCTTGTACACTCCCCCAGAGCCAGAGCACAGTCGAGCCTTATATTTGTTATTTTGCTTTGCAGTCTCTTCACTGGAAAGCAACCAAAGGGAACACTGATAAAAGTTGCTCCCAGAGAAAGAGTATAATGGTGGCTCTTTGCTCCGATCTGCCCTTTTTGTGTATATAGAACCGCCAGACTTGATTTAGAATATTCATAGGAGGGGGAGACGGCGAGTAGGAGCTCCACATGTCCAGGAACAGGAGTTATTCTGTGCATGAAGCTAGGGTAGAAGCTCTGAGTGAAGATCCACCCTGCAGAATTGAAGGCAAAATTGTCCTCTAAGACTATGTGTCCCATATTTCCATTTCAGACTTTCCAGATAAGTTTTAACCTATGAACATAGAAGCTGAGGACACGTAAGTGCTGACCCTTCTCTCATGAAGAGTTGATTTGGAAGATGGGTTTCCACGTTTACTCTCTTAGATCAAAGTGCTACAATTGTTAAGTCAGTGGGGCATATAGGGCTAGATTCTCCCCTGCATCTGAACTCCACCCAACACAGAGGAATTGGGGGAGCTGTTAGGGAGCAAGTTAGAGCCCCTGAATCTGGCCTGATCCTAGCCAGTCTGCAATGGCTCAGCTCAGGGGCAGGTCTGATTTACATCTCTGACCTAGGATCCCTAGGGGACCCTACACCAGTGGAGGATTTGTTCAGTGCCGCAGACCTCTGCTAGCCTCCTTATCCACCCCAAATACTCCCTTGTGCCATGGGTGGGAGGCTGATGCAGGAGCCGGCTCTGCCAGCTTTATTGCAGCAGAGAGTTTCCTTACACCAGGGGAATTCTTCACTGGCTGTTTGCAGCCAGAATCTAGCCCATAATATTCAAATCCCCATTAAAGTAACTAAGAGTTTTGTCTGAAAAAGGGCTGCAGAATTTAGTGCTTCCTGTTCTTGACCTTATTCATGTATCTCACATGGAAGATAGAATTAGATGTAGTGCAGTAAAAATGAGAACTCACCTTTACTCTTACAGTTATTTGGAATCAATACACTCAGTTGACAAAACTCAACATACTGAATACCCCTATGAATTCATCCTCATGTACATTTTTCATACTGTGAAACTTTTTAAAAGATCTTTTATGTCTGTTGTATGGGAAGGGGGGAATCGTACTGGAATAACTGTCATCATTTAGGGAAAGAACATTTAGTTACTTTTTTGATAGGGTCAAATTCAGCTGCGACATGATATCTACATCCAGGGTATCGTAATGTTTTGCACATGGGACTTTCTTCTCAAGCTTTTTATTATGCCTTTTCCATATTTTTGTTATGTTTTGTGACAAACTGGAGACTCGTGTAAGTGTGAATGGTCCATAATAGAAATGTAATTCTTACATTTCTTGGCCATTGCCTTGTATGTTGAAAAATTGGTTTATCCAAATACGAGCACATTGCCTTATTTCTCTACATACATAGGACTGAACTTTCAACTCCGTTCGTATCTTGTTGTTCATGACAGCCAAGCCTTCGCCATCTCTAATGTTTACAGGCGGTTACACAATAACTCGTCTTTTCTCTTTGATTTTTCAAAAGGACCTCTGTATAATTTTACCTTTCACATCAAGGTGCAACACTGACAGTATTTGACAGGCTGAGCCTGCCAAAATATTGATTTGCCTAACAGACTTTCACAGTTGGCTTCTATCCTAACTGTCTTCCTGATTTTTTCCCCTTTCGTAATACAACTAGCCTGCAGTCACTATCAGAAAAATTACACAGATGTTGTTTGTGCAGTCATGTTTTATCAGGAGCATGAATTTCATTAAATTCTGCTTGCTGACATTCAATCATTTGTCACTTAACATGCACCAAATGGTCATATGTCATGGTCACTTCACATTTCCAGTCTTGTCACTTGTACTGTTATTCCTGATTTGTGTAAATGTTCACTTCAGTGTTGGTATCTCTTACTTAACGTCTCTAGCATGTCCCTAGGGACTACTGGTAATAATACTGTTGCTGTTCTGTTACACAATATTAAGAAACACTTAGATTATACCAATCAACGTTGTCTGAGAACATTTTTCTGGCATACTCAGTAAATATTCAAAGAAGAAGCCTGCATATGTTTTTCTTGGTTTCATGGAACCACTCACAATTATATTTGTCCAAGAGGGCCTTCTAGAGCCCACGAGACAGTGAAGAACACCTTTATCCCTGCTCACCCATTGACATTCCCATGTAAGAGACCAGATTACCATTACCACCTCCAGCGTCCTTAGTTCACAGATGCAAATGCAAATCACTTCTAATTAGAAAAATGTGAGACCATTTACTAGAATGAGCCTTACTCCCTTTGGCAACTCTTCTACAAGCGTGCATATGTTACCAGCACTTCGGTAGCCATGAGTGCCTCTGACTTGCTTGGCTGGGATACAGACAGATGATAATCATGCTCATCTTTTCAAAAATAAAATAAACAATTTTAACACTTTCCAGTGATGTCATTCACAACCTGAGTACCAAACACTGCACTCTGATACCTTTTGTGTCTTTGAATCATAGACATTAGAGATGCACAAGACCTCTTAAATCATATTCCATCCCCAGCCTGTCGATCAGGGATTATCATCTATTATACATATATTAGAGCTTTGATCCAGGCTGTAGTCATTTAAGGGTAGAAATTAGCACAGTCTCATTCCTATGAGGATGATGAAAAAGGACGAAAACACTGAAGTTCACATCAATCTTTTCCAGAGATTTTGCCAAAGACAGCAAAAATTAGGATCACTCCAAAACAATAGAAATATTTACCTACATCATCTAACTTTTCTAATGAGTCATAAAAGATGCTACACTAGAAGCTTGGGACCAGAGCTTTGGGACCAAGTGTTTGGCACTTGGGAAGGTAGGTGCTGCAAAGGCTGTTGGCAAACTTGGTAAGTCCTTGATTCTTGAGCCGCTGCATGTTGGTCCAGTCCTCAGGAGCAACTTACTGCAGCAACAGCCCTGTTCAAAGCAATAACAGCCACCAACAGGTCATTCCAGCAGCCAGGGAATGCCAAACCACAGTAGTGCTTGTCATTCCTCCTTTACCCCCTGGCCAACTGCCCTATGATGGAATCCCCGATTAGCCAGTTAGGGTATGTCTACACTGCAACCAAGAGGTGTGATTGCAGCATGTATAGGCAGACCTAAACTAGCTTTGATCAAGCCAGCTCACTAAAAATAGCATTGAATCTGTGGCAACACAAGTGGAGGTCCCATGCAGGATTGTACTTGGGCTGGCAGGCTGTGGTGACACCATGTCTACAGTGCTATTTTGAATAAGCTTGCTTGATCAAACCTAGGTTGGGTGTGCCTATACCTGCTGCAATCGCATTACCCCATTGCAGTGTAACGATACTTTTAAATCAAGTTTAGGCCTGCTTTGGGAATGTGAGCTGTGCAAACCAGCCATCCAGCAGTGGCCAGAATCTGATCCTTGGTCATTGTCCACTTGCAGCTCAACTGTTTAATTTGTATTACAAATGGTGCTAGGTACTTTTTATGTTTTAAGCGATGAATTGTCCTATGTAGGTATCATTCCACGTATAACTGCTCTTCCTGAACTTAACTCTTTTATTTTAGTTTCCATTTGTACCTATTCAAAACATTGAGATTATTTCTGACTAAAAGCATTTTTTGTGAATTTTAAATATGTACCCAGGGACACTATGCAATGTAAATATCTCAAATGTAAAAGAAATTTTAAGAGTGGTAGCTTTGTTCATTACTATGTGGATGAGAAAGGTGTACATGTTTTTAAAATGTGAACAAATGTCTTTTATAAAATGTGATTTATGGGGAGTTTTAACAGTCTGTAAGATAACAGGCCTTTACCATGTTAATTTATGTAAGTAGTCTGGATCCAGGAGGCTGAAGTTGAAAACCTGGTTTGATTTGTATTTAAAAAAAAGTTAGAAAACATGGAAATAAAGGACTGTACATGACTATCCTGTTTTGGAGTGTCTCTATGGTTACTGTGTCACTAGCTTTCCTGAATTCCATGGAATGTTTCCTTCCCTGGGTTACTGTTGGGTAACACTGTAGATCAGTGGCGGTCAACCTGCGGCCCATCAGGGTAATTTGCTGGCAGGCCACGAGACAGTTTGTTTACGTTGACTGTTCACAGGCACGGCTGCCAGCAGCTCCCAGGGGCCGCAGTTCGCCATTCCCGGCCAATGGGAACTGCGGGAAGTGGCAGCCAGCATGTCCCTACGGTAGGGTGACCAGATGTCCCGATTTTATAGGGACAGTCCCGATTTTGGGGTCTTTTTCTAATATAGGCTCCTATTACCCCCCACCCTCTGTCCCGATTTTTCACACTTGCTGACTGGTCACCCTACCCTACGGCCTGTGCCACTTCCCACAGCTCCCATTGACCAGGAATGGTGAACCACTGCCACTGGAAGCTGCAGGTAGCCAGGCCTGCGGATGGTCAATGTAAATACTGTCTCACGGCCCGCCAGCGAATTACCCTGATGGGCCATGTCCGGACCTCGGACCGCAGGTTGCCTATCACTACGGTAAATTATTAAAATGTAAAGCACTTTTAAATCTCCAATTCACTTTGTACTAATTATGCTGTTTATTTGCATTTTGCATTTCACTGAGCTTAGTTAATGAAAATAGACCTTCCTCTATTGAATCTGGTTGTTGTTCATGGTAATTGTTTCTGACAGCAGGAAGATGTTGAAATCCAAATTAAAATGTTGCCATTTAAATAGTTAAAATTTAAAAAACATATCCATCGGTATCAGCTTTTCTAAAACCCTTAAAAAAAACCTCAAGTGTGAGCCAACATCACATGACAAGGTACCTCCACTGTGGAAAGGAATCAAGTCTTTGAGATATGTCTGAGCCATGCGAGTTGGTCATCTATCATGGAGCCTGATCCTGCACCATTTAAGTGAATGGGAGTTTTGTCATTGGCTTCAATGGGAATAGGATCAGGTCCATAGATCCTTCCTTCCTAATAAGTATTCCCTTCCCTTTGTTCTACTTCTGAGATGGTGGATTTCACAGACCATCGCCTGCTGAAGACTGCCTAAAGTCACAACTTAGCTTCTAGCTGCGCTCACTCCTCCCAAGACTAAGCTTATTTGACCTACAAGTAATAAAAACTAACGCACCCTATTCCACTCCACTCAGAAACATGTGTGCGTGTGTATTTACACACACACACACACACACTTGCAGATAATTGTCTGCTTCTCTGAGGTAAATTAGTCCATTTTTTCTGTACAGAATATTTTTAGCCATATTGGCCTTTGACAGAAAGAGAATAAATTCCATAACTTTTATTCAAAGGCAAGTGTCAAGGAGATTGAATGGCGAGGTAGGGAACTGTTAAGATCAAGGGGACAGATTTCAAAGGCACTTAGGCCTCTAAAGGTGTAGGTAGTTGCCTAGTGGGATTTTCAAAACCATCTCAGTAGGTAAGGCACCTAAATCCCATTGACTTCAGTGAGACCTAGATACCTAACCTCATTATGTGCTTTTGAAAATCTTACTATGTGCCTATCTGCATCTTTAGCCTCCTAAGTGCCTTTGAAAATCTGGCCTTTAAGTGACTGGTTTCAAATAAGGCTCAAGCAATTAGAGTACTGATCATCAAAATCACATTGCAGCCAGTGTTTCCCACCCTCCACACTCATCCTCATCCCAAGAAGAGTCCACCTTTCACTTTTAGGCTACCCATTCTAATCCAGCCCCAGATTGGCAATCGTTGAAATTCATGACTATTTTGATGGCCGTTTGGTGGCCACATGAAATGAATTGTGATCTCGTTCCAGCTCTGGTCAAGAAGTATCTAGGTCATAAAATCACCAGCACAATTGGTTCTAATTGTCACCTTTATGATTGTTTCAACAGCAATTTCTAGCTTGAATGGTCCTGAAGCTGGAATTACCTTCCCAACAGTAGAGACAGTCCCTCCAGGACAGGATTGAGACACATTGGTGAGGCAATGTGGGGAAACTTGCATTGCTTATGTCCATGCTGTACCTGTTCAGTGGATAATCAGCTTCATTCTCCAGGGGTGTTTATCTAGCATCTTTCATACGCCAGTTAATTAACTCTCAATTGGTGAACTTGATGGGGTCTGATTCTTCAGAAATGCTTTTCAACCACAACTTCAGAAGTCAATGGAAGTTACAGGTGCTCAACACCACTGAAAGTCAGGCCCACAATGAAATACTTTTTAAAGAAAATAAGTAATTCTCACTTGAATGTCCAGGAATGGAGTCTGGTTTATTTTATTTTTTTAATAAAACAGCAATACAACTTCATAAGAGCTAACCACTGGGTTTTCACAAATCAACGAGCAAATAAACAAGGCTGAATAATACAATGAGCACTGTGTTTTGTTTGTACAATGAAGAATTGTCTTTTTTTTGTTGTTGTTGCATCTAGCCAATACATAATTGCCTTTTATGTAGGACAAAAAATTCAAAACAATATTTGGTGCCGCTGAAAACGTAAAACTAGTTATTAAAAGAGCCATTATTCTAGCAGGTATGGTAGATTCCCCTGTCTAACACTGAGTTCCAACTTCCTTTCTAACCTCCTCTCTCACTCTTGTTCTGTTGCTGACCACTTTCCCAAACAAATTCCTTCTGGGATGAAATTTGCCAAGCTTGTTTCAGCCCAAGATGAATTTTTCTTTAAAACATTTGAACAGTGTCAGCTCATGCGTACTGTAGTTATTCAAGAGTTTACAAATATACTGAAATGTGCTCAGGCAACTTAAAACAGCTAATGCTTCAAATGAGCCTGGTTTTGAAAATCTCACTAAGATCTGAGATTTAAGCTGCGTTTAAAGAATATTGAGTATTTTTAAAACTGATAAGAAATGTTGTGAGAAAAACTTGGATCCAAAATGGCAGCATTTGAAGAGTACTGACTTTCAGTGTTGTGGGTTTTATCAGGTAGACAGACAGACACAAACACATAATATGTGCCATATATATGTATGTGTATAAAATGCTGACCTCTAATTTGTATGGTACAGTATCTATGCAGTTATCTAATTTACCATAACTGATGGAAGATTCACAAAAGATACATATGAGCTGTCTGGATATTAGTTGCCACAGCTGCTCATGGATAAATTAACCATTCACGTCATGTTTAGCCAGCATGCTTTCTTCCCCGCCCCCCCAACTTTTTTTTTTTTTTTTTTTTTTGGAGAGAGAGAGAGAGAGAGAATGAATTCATGTAAGCTCTGAATTGAAAACAATTACATCTCCTCCCACAGTAGCTGATGATACTCTGGCTACAGCTGACACAGGCTACTAAGGAAGGAATTTTATTACGAAGTGATGCTCTGGGAAAGGGGAAAAGATACTTGCCAAAAAGGAGCTGCTTTTAGTTACTGGAGATATTCTCATATAGTGTAAAATTATGTTAACTTTTTTGTATTCATTTTATATTTAACTTAATCATATTAACTAAAATATATGGACTGAAACAAAAATAACTATTACTGTAATGAAACCATTTAGTGCAGATCTGAAGTAATATATTATTCTCTGTTTCCTAAAGATTCAGAATATATCAACCCAAGAATGAGTTTAATTGAAACATGAACATTTTAACAGCAAATGCCAACATTTACAAAATGAATTATATATAGTGCCAGCCATTCAGACCCAAAAATTAAGAGGTGCCCTCAGATGATACTAATGGTATTAGATGCTGGATGTAACTGTTTGTAATTACACCAGTGCATTCCAGATTAAAGATATATATTAAGGAGCACTACCAGGGTGGGGGCCAGAGGAGGAACCTTTGTGGATTTATTGCTTTGTCAGATGAAACATTATGTGCTTATTTTCTGTTAATCTATATTTACATGTTTATGCAATTAGCCCTTTATTCCAACAGCACAAAGTGGAAACGGACTGGTGATAGCACAAGGCGGCTTTAGTGCACCGTAAGACACCAACATAAACAGATTTCAAAACAGAGAGCATTGCTGTTGCAAACAGTTGTCTCTTTTATTATCGTTACTGCACTCTCTAGTTTTACTGGAACTGTTCTGCTGCCAACTAATTACCAGAATGGCAAATAGCATGGGTCATTTTCTGCTGCATGCAGCTACAGAATTTCCAATTAGTTCAAAAATTTCTAGTGTCTGAATCTTGTTACAAGAAAAGGATGGGGGAGATGGGGATGGATAAACTTTAAATCAGGTTGTATTATATTTAGCAAACTGTTGTTTTTATTTTTCTCCTGTGGATGCTTCTGTATGATTTCAAAATGAAATACAGAGGTTAAATTTTCACAGTGTATTATGAAATTACATACAAAAAGGATATAATGATGACTTGATATGACATGAAGCGATACGTCTTGAAAAAACAAAATGAACTCTAGCTTAGGCAAATTCCCCACCTCAGTTTATAAATGCATCATGGACTCAAATTCATCAATTCTTTGTTTAGTGTTTCCTTTTCTGATCTTGCGATAGGAGATTGTATTGTATCTAGAATAACTATGTCTGGAGATATCATTTTTTTTCCCTGAGCCTGGCTGCTCCTCAGGTTTCTCCGCCTGGAAGTTAAAACTGGGGCTGGTAGGAGGGCATTCCTCCCTGTCATTTTCTTGCTTCTTTAAAGGAGACTCCCCACCATTTTCTTTCTTGCTTTCTATCAGCTGCACTTCCTTCTCCTCGTCCTCTTCCACATTCTCTCTTTCTAATTGTGTATCAGCTTTAATTTGCTCCTTGGGTTCAAGCATCCGCGCTTCTTCCTGGGCTCCTGCTGTTTGGAACTCCTTGGCCTCATTAGCACGAGTAGCTGTTTCTTCCTGAGGGTGCTCTGTGTTCCTTTCCTCCTGTCTAGTTATTTCACATTCTTTGGTTCTTACAGGTATAATCTCCTCACAGGGCCCTGTAGCAAAAACCAATTAGTTTCGGATAAAGTATGGGACGGGGGATTTCTTATGCTGCAATATGTTAAAGTTGCATTTGAATTTTAGTCTGGATTCCATAGCTCATATATGCAGATCCCCACCACCATGAAAGTACAGGATAAACCGAGCAACCATTTTCCAGAACAGGACTATGCGTCAGAAGCTAACTATATCTTGAGGCTGGATTTTCTATCACCATGAACACTCAGATATGCTGTCACGCCTTCTTTGTTTATACCAACCTGCCCATTGGTGGATTTTGTGTCTAGAATAACTATTTGTACCAATTTGTGGTTTTAACCAGTACCCTCCTCTATACCATCTATCACACATCCACGATCTATCCTTGAAAAGGAGAGGGAGTGTGGTAGCACATGGGCTTGGGAGTCAGGGAGACCTAGAATCTATTCCTGGACCTGCTCTGTGATGTTAGATGAGTCACTGTGCCACTGCTTCCCTTCCAATCCTTTGTCTGTTTAGACTGGAAACTTTTGGGGCAGGAACTGTCTCTCTCATCATGTGTTTTTACAACACCTAAGCAGCATGGGGCTCTGATAATGGTTGGGGCCTCAGTACTGTAATGCAAATCATAACAACTTCCTTCTTCAAGGAGTGGTGTTTGTATGTACACACCTGAGTACTACTATCTAGTTAAAATAAATAAACCACTGGTTCAACCCCCCCAACTGCATGCAGTATTCTCCCAAGTAACCTTGTGTTCATATTGTCTTCAATCACTTCAAATCCCGGCCCTTTCTGTCCTATTGTCTCCACCTCGTCTCAGTTTAGAGCCTGATTCTGAAAATTGTTATTACTAGATATTAGTGCTCCCAGGCATAACTCATTGGCATGAATGGTACCACAGCCAGAATTGGGCCCTTCAATTGTAAATTCTTTAGGGCACAGATCACGACCTTGCTTGTTTTGCAAAGTGCCATGCACATCTATAGCATTATAGATGTGATAAATAATATCAATTTGTGCACCTTCATGATGCTGGAAAGAGATGGCTTGTGACATAATGTGAAATCAAATCTAAATATAGTGAATGTTTTGCCAAGGTTCGTTATGGCTAATGTAAATAATCAGTCTTAATGCAATGTGAAGGTCCTGAAATCAAGCTCTAAAAAGTCAGGAAATGCCAAAAAGTCAGGAAATTGGAAAGGTGTCATGGGCCATGGTTTCTCTTTCAACGTCAACACGGTCACAATCTTAGAGTCAAATGATGACTAGGCTTCTGCATGGGGGTGGTGGGTGAGAAAGGGCACAGGGAGCCTTTCTACCCTCTCGCTAAGATGGGCATGCTGGCCTGCCATCTCCTTCCAAGAGTGCAAGGAACTAATGCAGCCCATGCTCTTATCAGGCAATCTTGTGCCATTAATATTGCATTAACAAAGTGTGTATGGGGCAGAGGGAGGATTGCTGGACTTGTTTGGACTGGAGGTATCGGGGGGGAGTTGTTTTGCTTTTTTGCATGTTGATCTTTTCTGTAAAAATAATTCCAGAGCTATTTGTGGCTTGAGCTGCCAAGATCAACAGGCTTCATCAGCTAAGCTAGCACCGAAGTCAACCTCAATTATCTTGAGCATAGTTAACCATAATTCTTGGGGGTAGAGTCACAAAAAGACTTGGGTGCCTAACTGCCAGTTCAGACTCCTAAATCCCAGATTTGGGGGTTACTGGTATTCACAAAAACCCAGCTCAGCTGCCACCTAACCCTGTAAGTACCTATACTCACTCAGCACCTACATTTCAACCGTACAAATTCCTAGGTGCCTAAATTTGTGTCTCGGGGCATGCGCACTGCTGCCTAGATCTAGGCATCTGAACGCCTAAGCTCCAATGTGATTCACAAACTGAGGGAAGATAGGTGCTCCACCTCCTAGCCTATCTGTAGGGCCCGATCCAGTAGGCGTGCTCAGAAGCTGCCTAATTCCACTCAAAATGGCTGAAGTAGGACCACCTCTCTCATAACTTTTAGCCCAGAGGTAAGGTTACTCACCTGGCTTGTGGGAGAACTCTGGTTCAAGTCCCCCCTCTGCCTGATGAGGAGAACAGGATTTGAACAGGAATTTGTCACCTCTCACATGAGTTCCTCAACCACTGGGCTATGGGATATTCTGATGGGGGCAGCCTCAGCCTCCCCAGTTGAAGCTATTTCACTTTGACTAAATACTTAAAGAGTCAGTGGGCCAAAGAGCACAGGTGAGAATGATTCGATGGCCTGGTGCGTAGGGCACTCACTTAGGAGGTGGGAGACTCAGTGTCCAGTCCCCTCACTCCAAATTATTTCGCCAAAGAGGAATAGCTTCACTACACAGCTAACGCCTGCTTCCTGTGTTCCCATCCTCCATTATTCAGATAACAACCCCCTTAGTCTATTCCACTGGACATTATATGCAGCAACCCAGACAGGGTTTCCAAGATAGCGGAACATGGAACCAGTGTAACATCACTTCCTTGCACAGTTGTTTGCCTCCACAGAGAGAAGGTTCTACCTGCTTCTCCTGCAAAGTGTGTTGCTCCACTCCTGGATCAAGAGTTACAAATGTGCTATAAATTCCCTCACCCACAACAAAGAGGTTGGCTCTCCTTACAAGCTCAACAACATCTTGCTCAAACACTATTAAGCCTATTGAGTTTTCAATCTCTTCCTGTTTCTGCAAATGAGCTTGTAAATTCCTGTAACCAAACAACTTTGCTGTGAGTGTTTTTTTAAAACCACAATATTTTTATGTGCGCACAACTAACAGCTCACCAGAATTTTCTGCTGCACATGCTCAGTCCTGTATATTCAAACCTTTAGGATTTTGTTTTAAAACCATTCCCCCTCAATACAGGCCAGATTGTGATATCCTTACTCGTGTTGAGTACACTACATGGCGAGTATCCCCAATAATGAGACTCACTGAAGAGAAAGATGTTAGGCAATGTGAGTAAGGGATAACAATCCGGCCCTAAGGGCCAGATTCTCCTCTGCATTCCTGTTCTACTCAGTTTAGGAAAGTGGGGGAGGAGAAAGTTTAGGGAAAGAGTTATGACTTTCTAATCCTGTGGGTTGGTCTACAATGACACAGTGATGAGTTAGAGTCACCTCAGGGTTTATACTATCTAAATCTTTGGCATGGGACCCTCAGCCAATAGAGAATCAGAAAGTTATGTTCTTGATCATTCTCGCCATTCTCAAGGAGGCACAGCAAAGATTTTATTCCATGAGTCATAACATTGTTCAGTAGATCCAGGATATTTTATCTCCTCAGTTCTGGATGTGTTACTGACAGACCAGACAGCATGGCATTCTAATCCTTGATTCTGTCAGACAATGCAGCTTAAAAGGATTGAACACTGTTTCCCTTGTGGCCAGCTGTGGTGGTTTAAGGCAGGATGTGGGTCTCCAATTTGAAAGGGGGCTTTGCCATCTGGAAGAGACAGCATCCTACAGCTTCAGGAGTGGGCTCATACTGCAGATCCCTGGTTTTTATTTCATTCCCTCACCTAAGGGCAAGCACAGCATGCTGCATAGCAATCGGCTCAGCACAAAGACTTAGCAGCATTTTGCAGCAAGTAGGCTTTTTCCTATCCTGTGAGAGGCTGTAGGAAAGCACAGTGAGACCCCAGATGCATGGAATCAAGCAGGAGTCCATCCTAGCATTCTAGGAAATTTTGGTATTTCTAGGCCCCATTAACTCATACTCTACTATTGGTTATCAGCACTTTAGCCTTCCTCCATTCATAAGAGTAAGACCCTTCCAGGAGATCCAATTAAAAACATTGGAACAGAACTGCAATAACTTAGACAATGTTTTCATCATGGTATCAATGAGAGCAGACAGGCATTTTTCCAAATGTAATTTGTTTAAAAAAAAGAAACTTAAAAAACAGAAGAAAAAAAAAGACTAAAAAGACAAGAAAAGTGGGAGTTGCGGGAATAACCTGCTGGATTGAGTTTTTGGAATTAAAATGAATTTTAAATGAACTGGATTTATATAAGTGAACACACAATTTGTTAATCTCTCCTTAGGAAATGATGAGTCATCATATGTTCACTTGTCTAGTGCAGACAATTGGTTCATCTACTCTGGTTTCTAACAGTAATTGTATCATTGCTTACACTTGATGCCTCAAGGGAAGAAAAACCTCAAGAAACACGATTTTTGTATTTTGCCATTAGGGGAACCCCCACTCTAAATCAGTGTATGCCCTGAAACATGAGACATTTTCTCTCAAAGAATCAGAAGAAATCAGAAGATGGAGACATATCAGGTCATCTAAACCATACAATTCTGCCAGAGAAGGATTAGTCCCTAAAATTAAGGTAATGGAGCTTTCTGTAGGAAAATATTCCGAAGTCTAATAGATTTAATCTTTGGGATATTTTGCCTGATATTTAAAGTCATCTTATTTAGCTCCAAATATATGGTATTTGTATGTTTTTGTTATTTTTCCAATGCAAAACAGATGTTACTAAAATCTGTGATCCTTACACCCATGAGAGGGAAATAAAAGATTTTCAAGAGAAAGAAAAATGAGTCCCAAGTTTCAGTGAGCTGTTCAATTAAGATTCAGCCTATCCTTCATTCATTCATTAAATGTAAGACATAAAGCTAAAATTAAATCTCAATTAAGTATTGGTTTCTGTGTGCTGAAAGCCTCAATAACCTGGTTTTGAGGAGCTTTCAGCAAAGAAATAAGTTTTAATTAACATTGCCTTTTTCCCCCCTCTGTGAAACCTTCTTGCTCCAATGCCACAATTAAAAAGTGGGCATTTGCTAACAATTACCACAGGGTGGTATCTGAGATACACTATCACACTTGCCCTTTATAATTAGAATAAGAAGCTATGTGGTAACTATGTGGTGTCTGTTACCAAATGTTGATATTTTAATAGTACCACTGTTCTTCCTCTTTATGGTTCTGAGAAGATGTAACAGTATCTGGCATCATAAATACCAGGAATCTCATTAAAATTTGTGCAATCCATAGTATTGTGAGGTCCCAGAATGATACATTCTGAGATATCATCAGTGAACCAGGAAGTTCTGAAAGAATTTCAGAGGAGGGAAGATAGAATAAAGAAGAGGCTAGTTTAAAGTTATTTCTGTGCTGAATGCCTCCCCCCCACCCCCACAGCCTTGTGAAGGTGGACAATCAGTTCAGAAAGGAGTTATGAGGACTGATGATTTCCCCATTGTTGTTGCCCTATAAAGGTGACAAAGAGTTGGGAGCTACTGGAAAATGTATCATTCGTGCACTGTCTTTTGCCATTAGGTCTTTCAATGAGATGGTAGTAGATGGATTCAGTGAGAATCTGAAATAAAGGGGAACTGCAAAGTGAATATCATCATTGTGTTTGTTCCATTTAGTGTTGAAAGATGGCCTCACCTCATGATCTCACACTATTAATGCGCCTCCTCCCGCACTTCCCTTGTTTTGCCAGAGACTTTGGCAAGATTTTTGGAGGACCTAGACTGGTGATATCAAAGGAAGCTGACACCTCAGCAGATGGTCTCACACTAATTAGGAATGGGATGTTGAAGCTTGCACATCCCCTTCCACCTCAATATCCCTGCCACCTCAGTTGAGATGGGAGAGCTGCAACTCAGTTTCAGCCTTGTAGGAGGTAACGCTCATTGGAGGCAGTGTAACTGGACTGGAAGTTAGGAGATCTACTTTCAATTCTACTTTTGATTTCCAGCTCCACTGCTGACCTGATGTGTGAATTTGTGCAAGTCGCTTCACATTTCTGCACCTCTTTTTCACTTCCCACCCTTTGTCTGTCTTGTTACTTAGACTGCAGGCTCTTCAGGGCAAGCTGTCACTCATGCATTTATACAGTATCTAACTTAATGGGAGCCTTATCACAGCTGGGTTCTTTAGGTACTACTGTAATACAAAAAATAATTAATAATCCCACCATCCAGGCCCTCCAGAGATCTTACCCAAAATTGTCCCTTCACCAAAAAAAGAAGGTAGTCAAGATCTGATATTTCTAAAGTAATAAAACAAACAGGAAAATAAACTTTCCATTATGAAAATAATCAGAGTTGGATTTCCTGCCGTGCAGAGAGCAGGGAAGTAGAAAATGCTGACCCACCAGAATGAAGAAAGACCTAAAGGAGGTTTCCATGACTGCCAGGAAAATAGCTAAAGATCTTGGGGGAATGACTAAAAAGGACACTGGAAACTGAAACAAGATAAGAGGATTGTTATGGGTGGATGGGGGAAGAGGAATTTAATTGTGTGGTGAAAGTGTCCTTGCCTTGGGAAAGAGCTGTTAGAAGAGCCAATGCAACCGGGGTAGGTATTCTACAAGTGGCTCATTTGGGGCCCAATCCTGTTCTTATTGAAATCTATTGGTGTTTTGCCATTGAGGTCAATGGGAGAATGATCAGGCCCTTATTGGGAACCAGGATTCTAGCAAGCCTTGGGAATAAACTATACAGTGAGGGAGGCAAAACAGGCTCATTAGACCAGTTTTCCAACCATCTCACCCTCTCCCTACACTGTATTATTACAGCGCAACAGTGACATCCAGTCGCCAGCTGGATTAATCACAGGTGGTTTGTATATTCCCTCAAGACATATTCTATACTTGCTTCTCCCATTCAAAGGTGGCAGACTACATTTAGATGGGTATCTCCTATTTGTCCTATTTGGCACATCTCTATTTTAAATGACGCTTTAATGTTGCAACAAATGATCTATTCAACATTTTGCCTGTGGGGTCCTAAGTATTAATTAGGCTAAATTGGTTAGGTACTAAAAAGCTGCCTGCAATTTAGAGATAAAGTGCTTGTGGCCAGGCATTGGGGAGAGGGGAGTCTGTGAAAGATTACTTACTAGGTTTTATTGTACACTTGTAAGGCAATACCGTTGGAATATAGATGTCACTTTAAGAAGGAAAAGCCTCCATCATGATTTACTTTCTCGAACCTATGGAGCTTCTATGAAATATAATGTAGCCACTGATAAATGTTTATATATTGTTCCTTTCCTTAATCAAAGCAAGTGTAATTATCCTCAGATTCTGAGGATACCATATGTGGTAGTATTTATACAGTTCTTCTGCACCTATCCCTGAAAGTTCCATATAGTAATTCTCTTTATTCATATGACTTTAACATTGATTCAAGTGTGAAAAATATTTCAGAGTTATTTTTCTGTATTTTTCTAAATAGATCTATGCTGCATTTGATTACTATTCATGTGCAAGCTAGTATGGTAAGAGCTGGAGATACTACATGAATGATATTACAGTCAGATGGGCTTATGAAAAAGAAAGGTAACTATAGCAATCCCTTCTCTAAACAGATACGCTAATTATCAGATACGCTAATTCAGGCACGTTGTACCTTGCTGTACCAGTGATGTTTTCTAAGGCCAGGTCTACACTACCCCCCTAATTCGAACTAAGGTACGCAACTTCAGCTACGTGAATAACGTAGCTGAAGTTCGAAGTACCTTAGTTCGAATTAGTTCGAACTTACCTTGGTCCACACGCGGCAGGCAGGCTCCCCCGTCGACTCCGCGGTACTCCTCTCGGCGAGCTGGAGTACCGCAGTCGACGGCGAGCACTTCCGGGTTCGACTTATCGCGTCCAGACTAGACGCGATAAGTCGAACCCAGAAGTTCGATTTCCAGCTGTCGAACTAGCGGGTAAGTGTAGCCAAGGCCTAAGGTTCTGCAGTGCTATAAATCATGAGTGACTTACTGCTCATTGCAGAATTAGAATTCGGATAAGTTTCCTATCTTGTTATTTGGAAAAATAAATACCCATGCAATTGTTCTCTTCAAAAGTCATCCCTATGTTCATATGGTCAGCAAAATACCATACATCAGACAGCATTTCTCATTACCTTCTCTTGATTTTTCTTCATCAGTTCTTGTGTTCTCGGAAGGGATGTCAGCTGATCCCTCCTCTAGAGTTGCATTGTTTTCCTCTTGTTTTTCTTTAGAAGACACAAGACAGTGAGAAAGTGACTAATGACAGGAGTTAGTAATGATGATGATGACTAGTTTTCATAGTTACATACTGTCACCTGTATATGATAAGTGGAAACTAAAAACTGCTTATCTCTTGAGCTCTTACTACATCTTGCTGTGCTTGTAGCAATACTGTAGACAGCTAATAATTTCTCTTTCTCGTTGTTTCCATTCCTTGTTAGTTCAAATTTATATCTGATTGTGAATCACCTCTTATCCTGGTTTAGGTCTATTCATGTGTGTGGAGTTTCTGATAACATGTAAATTACATTCTATTATTCATTATGCTATATGTAAAATAAAGGATTGGGTTTTCTTCCCAAACAAATTGAAAAGAGACAGTATTGTACTTTACCTTCGCATTGCTTCTCCCCATCGAGAGCACCACATATTGTGTTGTCCTCTACTAAATTCTTGTTATCCTCTTGATTTTCCTTTTTAAGTGGAGCTTCAAGACTGGTTTCTGCATTTTCACATGGAACTGTCCCAACAGATTTTGCTATTTCATCAATAATATCAATGACCTGCAGCTGAGTTTTTTCAGGTGGTACATTCCCATTGTACTCAAGTATGCTAGATGCAATTGGGACTTCTTCGGTCATGATTACTGTAGTGTCCAATTAATTCCTTTGGGTCGTACACTTCCACTGAAGTCCCAGTATCCTACAACCACTGCAGAAAAAATAAGCTATACACCTTATTACCTTTCTTACTGTTCTACCTCCCCCCCTCGAATAGTCAAAAGCTTCTCTTCTTCTGAAGGCGTTGTAGCAAAACAGAGAACAGAGTAACAATGTCAGGATTTGTCTAGGATTTGCCAGCAGTCCCCTTCTACAAAACTATCCAATCAGCACCTTGCTTGTTGCTTAGATCTTCCAGTTGCATAATTAAATGCACCATTTTAATTTACATAAACAAACAATCTGAAGCAACAAAGCTTTTGTGCTGGCATGCAGAGCGGGTCTTTCAGCATGTCAGCCCCATGGTAATAAACAGAGATTTTGTACTCTTGTCACAATGGCTCTTTGTGCGTTCGCCTTGTAACAGGAGCAACAATTGTTCTAAATCTTTAAGCCATAGTGAGTGACCACCTTTATTCATATTAGTTATGTGTAACAGCTTAACATTCCCAACCAGGTTTATGTTCTGGTAAACCTTGAAATACTGTTGGTCAGACAATGGCTTCATTTTCTATTTGGTAAGAAATAAACTAGCTTGTTTAATAAGTGCACATATTTTGCATACAATACAGTATAATGCCACTTTCTTTAGTACAGCATCACTCAGGCCAACTGTGTCCAAAAATGCTTTACAGAGATAGGGCTAAACTATGAGAGGTGCTGAGCACCTGCCACGGGCATTTAATTCAGTGGAAGCTGCAAGCCCTCAGCATCTTTCAAGATTTTGCACTTAGAAATAAGACCAGAGAATTAAAATGAAAAACAGCAGCAGGACAGGCACGAGGGACAGAAACATTTTGAGATGAGTTTTGAAATGAGAAGGTGAGTCGATGAGCTCCAGATGACAGGATATTTCTAAGTGTTACCGTGTGTAGTAGAAAAACTTACAGTAGAATGAAGATAAAGTCTCAGCAAACAGCGTGGCTCATAGTATAACATATCAACAGTGTTTCCCCATTTTACCAATCCAAGTTTTAGTCCCAGCAACAATAATATTCCCTATGTTAAAGGAACATAATAGGGGCAGTGGCATGAGACTAATACGTACATCACTGATTATCAACCTGACCTACAAGCTAACTGAGTTTGAGAAACTTTCTAAGGTACAGTACTCACAAAGAATGAGTGAACTCATTGCTGTAGTTCACTGGGAAGCAGTTGGCTGGACCTGGGTGTCAGAGTCATTTTCTGCCCATAGCTGGACCTGTTTTCACAGTCTCTTTCACAAGCCTAGCATCTGAAGCCAAGTTTACGTAAGAATGAAATCTTCTGCTTTAAATGTCTTTTCATGTCACTACTGTTACACCCTGACACCCCAATATCCACCACTGTCATGTAATTAGGATATGTCTTATACAAAGTATGCCTAGTGAGGTGTCATTCTAAAAGTTTTGATCTGCTAGTCAGTGATATCTCATTGGATTGTATGTGCTATCATTGTTTGTGAAGTTTGGCTATGTATGTGTTTCTGAAACATGTCCTGAGGTTGAAAACACCCATAAGCAGCCTTTCAGGTACGACAGTAAAAAGGCCAAATAATGTTAATGGCTTACTGAGGAAATGCACACAAGCACAAGGATTACCCCAGGAACTGTGTACAATAGAAGTCTCTCAGAGATAGCACTACACACTGGGAACTGTTTGACCCAGGTCACAGCAAAAGAGCAAGTGGGGAGAAGATACAAAAAGAGGAAAATGACATGATGTGGAGGGGATCTCACTCTCCCTACAACAACACACCTGGAAAAACCTGAGGAACAGACTGAACCGTGGGAAGTGAAGGTCCCAGGCTAGAGGGATTTTTAGCCTGTGTATGAAAACCTGGGAAAGCCAAGGCAACTTGTGCCTTAAGAATCTGCCAGCCTGTTTATCACTCAGGGTGAGAATTTGCTAATTTATATCTTACCTATCTAGTGTGTTAAGCTCAGTTTGCGGTTTTTGTTTATTTACAAAGGTAATCTGCTTTGCTCTATTTGCTATCCCTTATAATCACTTAAAATTTACCTTTTGTAGTTAATATACGTATTTCTTGTTTATAACATAACCCAGTTTGTGCAATTCATATCAGGAGTGGGAGGGGGTGCAAGAAGCTGTGCACATCTCTCTCCACATTGAGGGAGAGGGCGAATTTTTATGAGCTTGTGCTGTGCAGGTCTTTCTATACAAGTGCAAGACAGTATTATCTTGGGTTTATCTCCCAAAAGGGGTGTGCACGTGAGTGCTGGGAGAGTCCTCTCACACAGAGCTGACTTCAGTCTGTGTCTGCAGTTGAGTGTGGCCCTACCCGTGTGTGTGTGTGTGTGTGCATGTGCGTGTGCGCTACAAGAGGCTGGAGAGCCTAATTTAGCAAAACAGGAAGAGGGAATCCAGGCTGGTGGAGCAGGAGAGGCTCAGTGAAATCCCAGTACATCAGGTGGTATCATAAAAATGAGTTTGGTGTAAATGATTTGTAATTGTTTTAACTTTTTATGAGTATAAAATCTTGAATGTGGATTGAGCATATGGAAGCATAGGTAGCCACAAGGAAAGAAATTGGATACTTGGCAAATAGGTTAAGAGTGCAATAGGTAATTCTAAAACCATACGCTGCTGCTGCTGCTGTACCCCCTGATATAAAAAGAACATTCAGGATTGTTCAAATGGCCTCCTTAAAGCGGTGCTCTAATTTATGGCAATGAAATGTGACATGTTCTTATTTGGCAGTCAGTCTTGTTCCCAATGCTTCTTCCAATGGGCAACACCACTGAATTGGAGGCAGAAATGGAGCTTAGCTGAGCATCTCCAATGTCTTGGTTTGCAAAGTATGCTGTCAGTGACAGTTGTGAGGCCCACTTAGTACAATGTATATACCAATAGATTGATATTGACTATTAATGGGTTGGCTTAGGAGAGCTAGAGTGGTTCAATGTGCTGCTTTGATCCCATGATACTTATTGCATTCATTCATCATCGTGCATTCTGAAAGACAGAAGTGTTCTCTCCATTCTATGTTAAAGGCCAATGTAGTTTATTAAAGAAAAATCAAACACTTGGTGTTCCATGCCGAGCCTCACTCTGGGCCATTTTCACCACTCCTATGACATAAAGAGACCAGAAAGGTGGCAGATGTCCTAAGAGACACCCTACGTGGCATAGAGCTGCCATAGGCCATCCTCCCCAGGCCACCAGCCTCCAGTGTCAGTGGGGATCCTGGGGGGAGTGACTTGAGCACTGCAGCACTCTGGTAATACTCAGCTGGTGGACCAACCCTTCATGGCCATATCCAGCAGGTTATAGGTTAGAGCAGCCCCAAACCATACCAGTATCAGCTTGCTCCAAATGCTTCTAACCAGAGCTGTGTTATAACATGGGCTTTCACCCTGGGGTCACAAACAGGAGTCAGAAGTTTACAATCACCTTTCCCATATTGCTAAATGGGAGGGAGTATCGGGAAAGGAGGTCCCAATATGGGAAAGGTTAAAAAGCACTAATCTAATCTACCTCTAGTATGCCAGTCACCATGGTATTTAGCATTACTTCCATTGCCAACAGAGCCAGGGTATCTATAATACCCACAACTGGTCAGAGGACTTCAGTTTTGTGTCCGATAGAAATAATGGCCAGTCCAGCAGCCATTTCATTTGAAACATGACTGGCATCTTTGTAGTATCCTACATTTTTTATTAGAACAACAGGCTTGATATTAGGAATGAGCACCCAGATCTGATTCAACAAGAATTGACCCAAACTTTTGTCCCAGTTTTCAACCAAAAACAAAAAGCTTTTTCTAGGTACCTAAAAGTTCTAGGAAGTCCTTTTACTCCTTCTCTAACTGACTTCTAAACTCCTATCCTTACTGAAATCCAACATCATGGCTTAGTATTTCCTGCACATTTTTATTATTAATTATTTTTATTATTATTATTTTCATCAGTCTGGTAGTGACATCTGTAGTTAAGGTTGCCTAACACTTGCCATTATCCAGCCATTTTTGCTTGCTCAAATCTTCGCAAACTTTAGCTGTTTGGGCTGAAATTTTCCTATGCTGGCTGTCTGGCCAGGGCTGATTTTTTTACGTTTCAGCAAAAATAGGTCAGTCTTTTCCAGGAATGAGGTTAGGGGAAAATATATTGTTTTGCCCATGTTAAAGCTTACAATCATTTCACTGAGACGCTTTAGCAACTCCATGATTTGGAACAGGGTCATGAAATTTGTCATGGGAATCACCCTATTGTCTGGAATGTGTCTTTTTCTGTCCCAGATTTAACCAAAATATAAGTCTCTGTAAAAAAAAATGAACAGTTTGCCCATGCTCAGAAAAGGTTTATTAGAAGCTGGCAGTTAAAGTCTCCAAAAATTCCACCTGCATTGAGTATACCCTCTCGCCACACACCTCCGTTGTGCCAACCATATGTATATGCACATCCCCACAGAACAAATGAGCCTGCACCACTCACGACCTTTAGGGGCCGACCAAGATGTCCCCTGCAATTGCCGCTCCCAGCTGCCAGAGGCTGCTATGACAATGGACACCAGAACTGCGAGCACGGAAATCATGTCTTCAGTGCATTGAGTACTGGAACCCCAGTAGCCTGACTCAAATGTAGAGAGGATGGAGGTGGGGGAGCCAAGGATAAGCAGGGGGTTATAGAGGCACAGTGGGAAAGGAACAGGAGCTGTGGAGGGGAAATAGGAGCCAATGACAGAACAGGGACAGGAGATGGGTGAGAGGGGAAATATGAACAGGAGGGTCTCCATAACTTTTCTCCATAACTTGGAATTGAACCCAGGAGTCCTGAATCTCAACATTCTTCTGCTGTCAGGAAATAACTGTGAAACTCACTGGGAAAATGTGTGTTTCTTCCCCTTCTACTTTCTGTTTTGTTCTGTTAGCTTTTTTATAAAATAGGAAATTATATTTTACAACTATTTTAAAAGAATGTTAAAAGTTACAAATTGAGCACTCAAAACTTAAAGAACGAGGAGTACTTGCCACAAGTACTTCTCGTTCTTTTTGCTGATACGGACTAACACGGCTACCACTCTGAAACCGGTCACCACTCAAAACTTAGGAAGTGCTAGAATTAAAGTTGTCCATGCAACCTTAATTTGCCCGCCTTGTGTGCATGCACACAGTGTTTAATTACATAATCACATACTGTTTTTTCCGCTGGACGCCTTCCTCAGTCAGTGCATGCTGCCTCCTGGGTGGAGCTCAAGAAATAACTCAGGGTTGTGTAGTGAAAGAGGGTGGTGCCTGTGGGACCCCTGCCTCGTTTGTTGCAAAAATTGGAAGGTGTGCAGTGAATGAGACACAGAAAGGATGATTTTGTGATTAAGACATTTGAATGCCACTCTGGAGAATCAGACTCTGTCCCTGCCTCTACCACAGAGTTCCTATGTGATGCTTGGAAATTACCTTACACCAAAATTTTCACAAGTGGCCACCGTGTTTCTTATTCTCTGGGTGTCTGTAGTGTATAGGAATTGGATAATATCCCTGCAAATAGTTTGGGAGCCCTCTAGTGGGCCTCCCTGTCTTTCACTGTAGAAGCCGTCGGATCCTAACAGAGGATACCATGACCATAGCTAGGCCTTGAATGTTGGATATAGTAAGTAAACATGGTTATTTGGAACACAACTTTAGTTTCCTCATATTCTTAATGATGCATAGAGAGCAAAGAAATAGCAGTGCCCAACTTGAGACACTTGGGGCCTGATTTGCAGAAGTGCTGAGGAATGACTACTACTGCAAATGAAGTCAAAGGTGTATACTTTAAACAAAGTGCCTATAAAAATGCATGGTACATTGAAAAATTAGAACTTAGGTGTCTCCAGTTGAGCACCGAAGATTATGG
Organism: Trachemys scripta elegans; assembly: GCF_013100865.1. Taxonomy (NCBI): domain Eukaryota; kingdom Metazoa; phylum Chordata; order Testudines; family Emydidae; genus Trachemys; species Trachemys scripta. The sequence continues at coordinate 29,022,932 of NC_048308.1, forward strand.
ATTACTGATGGCAATTTTCTCCTAATCTCTCTGTTCCTCATCTCTAAAATGCAGATAATAATACCATTTTACTGCACTGCATTGTGACGAAGATACATGCTTTAATGTTTGTGAAGCACTCACATACTCATGTACTACAAAACCCAGGAGGAAATTAATAATTCTGTCTTTGGCCCAGAACCATGTTAGGCTTTACAGTATGCAACACTACACCATCACAGAGTCACTTTACAACTGTATCCTTGCTATGTGTTCAATGAAAAAGTGAGTAGCTGAGTGTTCACTATGGACAATTCATACAGTGTATGCATTTCCTTAATAAGAAAGAAAGAAAGAAAGAAAGAAAGAAAGAAAGAAAGAAAGAAAGAAAGAAAGAAAGAAAGAAAGAAAGAAAGAAAGAAAGAAAGAAAGAAAGAAAGAAAGAAGCACCCAAAGTTCAGAGGGGCTTGTCTAGCTAAGTTTCCAAAACCATTTGAAGTGACAACCATCACTACTTGTCACCAGTCTGACTAACAGCAAAAGGATACCATCATCACTATTATCCTGAATTTGTGTCAGGAAGACACTGTTCTCATTCAAAGAACAAATTCTTCAGCTTCCTCTTTCCTGTCCTCCCAGGCAAAGTAATGACAAGATCATATTTTAACCTTCCCAGCTAAAGCATTTATTGCAGCACCTCTCAAATCTATTCGGCATTGCACTGTTGTTCTTTGTAAACCACTGAAAGGAGAAACTCCAATTCCAGCTGGAGTTAAAACATTCAGCATTAAGGGCCCATTCTGACAAGGTGCTCGTCCCTCTCTGTTCCTATGGACATCAGTGAAGACTGAGGAGAACACAGCACAATTCAGGAAGCTCTCAGAACTTTAAAGGGATAGTTCCCAAGAGCTTATCTACATCCCAAAGTTTTCCAGTATAGTTAAAGCTGCACAATGCCCCCCTTCTCTCTCTCTCTCATGCACACACAAGGATAGCCAGTCATACTGGTGTAAAGGTGCCTTATACTAGTGTTGTTTATTCTTGTATGGAAAGGGGAATAAGTCACACTAGCATGAGGCACCTTTATACTGGCATAACCATAGCCACACCAGGGATTGTACTAGTATAACTATTTTGGTAAGAAATCACACCTCAAACTGACATAGTTATACTGGTACAGAAGGTGTGTGTACAAGGTGAACACCAAGGTAAGCTAAGAGCTCTTCGCTTTCCTTTGCAGTGTTATTGTAGCCATGTTGGTCCCAGAATATGAGACACACAAGGTGGATGAGAGATTATCTTTTATTGAATGAACTTCTGTTGGTGGACAGTACAAGCTTTCAAAACTCTTGAAAGAGCTCTGTGTAGCTCGAAAGCTTGTACATCCACCAACAGAAGTCAGTCCAATAAAAGATATTACCTCACCTTACCTACCTTGTCTCTCTTCACTTTCCTTTCATCTATCAAGGTGAGCCTAAAGAAGCTGGCCTCTGGCTGACCTAGCAGGATCTGTGGTAAGCTTGCCTCAGCTCTAGTACTTAAACTGGAAATTTGACTTAATGAAGAATCCATTCTCCACCTTTAAACCAATCTGCTTTCTTTGCTCATAAATATGTCTTTTCCAGTCAATGACATTTGAAATAGAAAAGACCCTCCCATCTCCCAGCTTATGCAGGATTGTTCCCTACATTACATTCCCTAGTGGTTAGTTCAGCCTGGGTTTAAAGGTCCCAAGCAATAGGAATCCCATTTTTCCTTTGTGTTTTTGCAAAAGGATATTGTAGCAAATTTAGATATTTACTAGTGCCACCCATTGGTGGCAAAATTAATTCTGGTTTATTCACATTTCCCCAATTTAGAGTAGTGTAGAAAAACCCTGTTTGGATGATCTCTGTTTACATCTAAATCTTTTTACACCCGTCATTTTCTACTGGGAGTTTTTACCATAGGTGTATTTTGAATCTATTTGTTTACTTCTGAAATAGTTCCCCACACTATGTCAGGCACTAGGATACTATGGAATCTGAAAGTGATACTCCTTCAGGTACTAACATAAAGCCAATCCTTACAGCAGTATTAATCCAAACTCCTTTCAGGGATATTCAAACTAATCAGAAGGAAATTTTGGCTAATTCTTTGATACCTGATTATGATTAATTCCCCACCCCAGCCCAATTTCTCTTTTTAATGATAGGTTCTTAAAAGCAGCTCTTCTGTGACTCTCTCTAGGTTTTAAAGATCCTGCATGTTACCACATAAGCCTCATCTGTGTTTGCTGAATATACCCTGGGAAAATGAGGCAAAGAGAAATAGCACCACTTTTTAAGTGTATCAGGGACATCTATTGTATTATCCCTATCTGCACGTCCACGGGTTCAGTTTGTGTTCAGGGGATTCTGGCTATTTTCCTGTCTTGGTTCAGTGATCCCTAATGCACAAAGCCCAAATATTAGGAAATAACAACAGACACCCAAATATTAGGAAATAACAACGGACAGTGTACATCAGATAGTCATCTTTAGCTCTTCATCCATCCCTCAACAAGAGACCCACCAGTCTCCCAGTTTAATCCTTATTTTCTCTCAATTCCCCAACCTGCCCTACAGCCCATCACTTGCCAATTCACTCACTAATCCAGAAGAGATCTACTTGTATCTGTCCACCTCCCATCAGAAGTGCCCAATCTACAGCCTCACCAGCTCCATCCCTGACCTTCATTCCCCCACTTCCCACCATGACACTGGCCTGCAACTTCTGGTCACAAGCTGAGCGTGTGGCTGGGAACTGGCAATGGGGGTGAATGGTCAGAGAATTGGGAAGAGTTTCTAGCAGCGGGGAGGCAGGGAAAAATCCTACCCCATCTCTCAGCTGCTAGAACTCACCATACCTGGCTTCACCCCAGGATCTAGATTAGGAGACAAGTCTTCTTCGAGCACCAATGACCCAACTCATAGGTGTCAATGGAAAGTTTTCTGTTAATTTTAATGGAGGTTGGATCAGCCCATACATTTGGAAAACAGCAACTTTCTACGTATCAGATCCCTGCAAACTACTCAGTTTTCCAAGTGTAAAGATATTTGTCTATGGAAACCCTGTGCATGGAGTCTTCCCCTCTGAGACACTGTGATGTTGATGTAAAAATATAAGAACAGCCATACTGGGTCAGACCAATGGTCCATCTAGCCCAGTAGCCTGTCTCCAACAGCAGCTAGTAACAGATCTTCAGGGAGATGAGTGTACAGAATAAGGCAGTAGAAGTGATCCACCCCGTCTTCCCATCCAGCTTGTGGTAGTCAGAGGTTTAGAGTCTCCTGAGCATGGGATTGCATCCCTGACCATCTTGGCTAATAGTCATGGATGGACCTATCCTCCATGAACTTATCAAATTCTTTTTTGAATGTAGTTATACTTTTGGCCATCACAACATCCCCTGGCAATGAGTTCCACAGGTTACTGTGTGTTATGTGAAAAAAATCTTCCTCTTGTTTGTATTAAATCTGGTGTCTATTAATTTCATTGGGTGACCCCTGGCTTTTGTATTGTGGGAAAGAGATATAGCTTCTTTTAGCCTATCTTTAATAATTTAACTAAGATGCAATTCATCAAAGTGTAAGGAAGGGAAATTCACTCATACTCAATGGCCAAAATAAATCTCCAACCATATTAGAGCAGAAAAGATTACATTTAGATTGCTGGTCCACATTCACCTTCATCCAGCCTGTCTCTACATGAAATCACAGCCTTTGAGTTCTATGGATTCAGCTGCTTTATTTAATTACTCCAAACTGTGTGTTCTGGAGGGTATCACAATAATAAAAGTAAAGGAGAATCAATATTTCATTGCAACTCCTCTAAGTGGAACATCTCACTCTGTGTCACTAATGTGCTGTCACCATGGCACTGAGCAGTTAATAAATTCGGCTGTGAAAAGCTGATTGTTTCCTCTAAAATGGAAAATGTTCCTGCATCTTAATTTACTCAAAGAATTAATAAGTTATCCCAGCCTCCTCATATTAACTTTTTTACAATTCCTACAGATATGCAGTAGGCTTTTCAAATAAAATATTAGTGCATTTCTGCAGACATCTATAGCAAAAGTAAGGGTGATTTTGGGTTCACACAGGTATGCACCCATGAAGTTTTACTTTCAGAAACTCTAAGCAAAGTTTTACTGGTGAGTTTCACTGATATCAAGTAGCATGTCCCTCCTCTAGCCTCAGCAGGGCAGACAGAACTCAACCAGCTCTGCTCCCTTATGCTCAAAGAGTCCCAGGCGATGAAGACTGGGCTAAGTCTCTCCACTGGGTCACAACAGGCCCAGGCTTTCCCTTACCTCAAGGTGCCTTCTTCAGAATGATGGGCTGGAAATTCCATCGTCCCTCTCAGTTTCTGCAGGAGGCCACGGCCATTCAGGAGATATCTGGCCTGTGTTTAACATCCTCTCTTCACTCTTTCCATCCGCCCTCAGTTTTGAAAATCTTCCACTCCCTTTTCACTCTGTTTTCTCCGTTTTGGTTATTCCTTTTCCTTCTTTCTTTGTTTCAGATTTTAAAGCTTTCCTTCTCCAGTGCTGCCTGTTCACCACACTTCTTTTTCACATGCTTCAACATGGTTTGAAGTGTAGTTTTTTCATGAAAAGTTCTCAGTGCAGATTATTTTGCTGCATCACATATTTTCTCCATCCCTCCCCCGCCCCTTCCCCCCCCCCCACACACCATTCCTTCTCTTTCACACTTTGGAACACAATCGCATGATAGGAGGATTTTGTTTTTTTGATGGACCCAAGGGACAACTCCAACAGGCAGAGGTTGCCAGAGTGCAGTGATGCCCTGCCCTTTTCTCTAGCTTTGCCCATTAGGCCAAAGGCCAAGAGGAGGGGTGGCACATTGCCACTGCATCAGCCCTGTGTCACCCAGGGATTCCTCCACATTGGTGTAATCCTTAGGATGCTGGTTAAGATGGATTTCCCCACCATAATGGCACAGAGTGACTTAGGAGCATACTGTTTAGCTGTTCCTGGTACCCACTTAAAAGGCTTCATAATCCTTCATTTGAGGCATAATTGATTGCTCTGAAACATAATTCTTATGCATTAATAGCAATCAATGAGACATATTTAGTGCAATAAGAATGGCCATACTGGGTCAGACCAAAGGTCCATCTAGCCCAGTATCCTGTCTTCCGACAGTGGCCAATGCCAGGTGCCCCAGAGGGAATGAACAGAACAGGTAATCATCAAGTGATCTACCCTGTCACCCATTCCTAGCTTCTAGCAAACAGAGGGTAGGGACACCATCCCTGCCCACTAGGGACACCATCCCTGCCCATCCTGGCAAATAGCCATTGATGATTCATGATGCAGAGCAAAAGGACACTATTCCTAATATGGAACAGCTTTGAGGATTCTGCTCACACTGCTGGTCACAGTCACGAGTGGGGAGCGCAGTTTTTCAAAGCTCAGATTCATTAAAACATATCTTCAATCAACAATGGCTGATCAGAGAGTGACATTGCTTGCTATTTTATCGTTTGAAAATGCCATTGGCCAATCTTTGGATTTTTCGGACACACCTTCAGTTCGCAAGGGCAAAGGCAAGAAAAGCGACCTTTTGAACTAAAGGACAAGGGTTAACATTTTAAGGCTGTTGCATACTGTCATACTATTTAATACTGGTCCACCCAATGTTGGTGCGCAGTTCAAATTCTTGATGTTAGTACATTTCAGTTATTCTTAAAATTAAAAAGTTTCTATAAGCTTAAGGAAATGAATTTTTTGTTTGCTTATATATGGCACGAATAAATACAGATTTACAGATCCTATCATGCAAATTTATAGTCTTATATGACAGGGATAAATCATGCATGCAAATCGTGCATCAAAGTCCTGGAATAGGCTACAAATGCAATAAAAAATAAATAGTCAAATGTTTAACAAATGGAGGAGGGGCACCGAAGACACTCCTCACCTGGGGCCCCATTTGGTCTACAGCTGGCCCTGATCAAAGCCTTCTGTGGCTCATTAGTGCTATTTAAGCAAGGATGCGATATGAACAGCAAGTAGGCTCAGTGAGATCTGGTGAGATCAGGGACACTCCAGCTGAACAGTAGGAGAAGACATTTATCTGTGCTTCTTTAAACTTTTTACTCCAGCAACCAAACCCAAGTCTTGGGGGACAACTTTCTCTACCCCCTTTTGTCTTGTAAATGACACTCCTGAAGCAATGAGAGAAAGAGGAACCTGAGGTTAGATTCACAAAGGGACTTAGGTACCTGAGTGCTCCCTTAGTGCCTAAGTCCAACCTTTGTGACATTCACAAAACCACCATTCAGCAGCTACCTAACCTTGCAGGCACCTAAATTTCTATGGCGGGCGTGTTCAAAACCACCTAAGTCCTGACACCACCCCACAGCTAACAAGCTGCTCAGAGTCCTCGCTCAGGCCTAAGCCCTGGCAGGATGCTCAAACTAGGTGTTCCTCTGCCTAGCTTACCTGTGAGACCTGATCTAGTAATTGTGCTCAGATCAAGCCTATCCCTCACAAAAGGCAGCCAGAGGCAAGCAGGTCAGAACATTTTGGGGTTATCCAGGCATCTACTGCCTAATCATAGATTACTTAATAATCTATAATATTAATAGCCTTGTGGTTTGAATCCCTATTCTGCCTTGTTTGGAACAGGGGCATGAACTTGACTCTCCTACATCCCAGTGAGAGCCCTAACCAAAGGGATAGGGAGACTGACTCTTCTCTTTCTAGGCCCAACGAACATTTAATTATGTAAAATAAAGTGAAGCAGCTTCATCAGGACAGTCACCACCCCCAATAGCTTGGTGGTTAGAGTAGTCAACTGGAATATAGGTAGACCTGGGTTCAAGTCCTTGCTGCCCCAAATAGACAGAGTAGGGATTTGAAAACAGGTGTCCCAGGTGAGTGCCCTAACCATTGGGCTATAAGAGAGGGAGTGGGGGGCTCACTCTTCTGCCTTTTGTGAGAAAGGGCTTGTGACAGGTTGGATCACAGAAACCTTGGGGCTGCCAACTGATATGCCAAGACTAGTTCTGCCCCTGCTTTCCCTGCCAGCTTGGGACTCCAGAGCCCTGCCTGGCTGTGCCCGACATGCTTGCTGGCCACAAACATAGACCCAGGTCTTAACCATGTCCCACAAACTGAAAGCAGCTTAAGAAGTGTTCCTGTGTTTGACACTCAGATGCCCAACTCCCAATGAGGTCCAAACCCCAAATAAATCCATTTTACTTATACAGGGTAAACTCAAATTTTTCACCCTCTATAACACTCATAGAGAGATATGCACAGCTGTTTGCCCCCTTCCCCCCGGTATTAATACATACTCTGGCTTAAATAATAAGTAAAAAGTGATTTTATTAAATACAGAAAGTAGGATTTAAGTGATTCCAAGTAATAGCAGACAGAACAAAGTGAATTAAAAAGGAAAATAAAATAAAACACGCAAGTCTATGCCTAATACAGTAAGAAAACTGAATACAGATAAAACCTCACCCTCAGAGGTGTTCCAGTAAGCTTCCTTTTACAGACTAGTCTCCTTCTAGTCTGGGTCCAGCAATCACTCACCTCCCCTGTAGTTACTGACCTTTGTTCCAGTTTCTTTCAGGTATCCTTTGGGGTGGAGAGGCTACCTCTTGAGCCAGCTGAAGACAAAATGGAGGGGTTTCCCAGGGGTTTAAACAGACTTTCTCTTGTGGGTGTACACTCCTCCCTCCCCCTATCTAGAATCCGAGCTACAAGATGGAGTTTTGGAGTCACATGGGCAAGTCACATGTCCACGCATGACACAGAACTTACAGGTAGCAGTCAGGAAGCTGACCAAATGCTTTACTAAGGCTACTTAGAAATCAAGCAAGTACACAGCCAATATTCATAACTTCGAACACAAAAATGATACATGAACACAAATAGGAGGAATAGATTCAGTAGATCATAATCTTTACAGAGATATGTTACATGGCATATGTAGCATAAAACATACTCCAGTAATGTCATATGTACATTCATAAGCATATTTCCATAAAGCCTTATGGGGTGCAACATCACAGGGCTGACCTGGGTTAGGCACCTAACTTCAGGAGTGGAGATCCTCACCTAATGCCTGATCAATTGGAGCTAGCCAGCTAACACCTTTGTGGAGCTGGCTCCTAAGCCCCAACCCGGTCCTCTGCATTTCACTCCTGGCAAGGAGATAGACATTGCATCAACTAAATCCCCTTTGTGAATCTAGCCCCTGTAAGCAGAGAGAGTCCAAAGCTGGAGGAGTGAGCTGGTGGAGCAGTAATACCGGATAGTCCGTGGGCTCAGCTACACTTTGATCTGTAAATTCCAGCCAAAGTAGACATACCTGCATTACCTCTGATCAAGCTAGCACCCCTGGGGGTACAAGCAGCAGGAGGGGCTAGCCACCCGAAGGATGCAATGAGTGTCTCAGATGAGTACATACTCAGGGTGATTATCCTCCCAAAGGTCCCTGTTAGTCTTGACTTTCACAACATCCTCTGGCAAGGAGTTCCACAGGTTGATTGTGCATTGTGTGAAAAAATACTTCCTTTTGTTTGTTTTAAACCTTCTGCCTATTCATTTCATTTGGTGACCCCTGCTTCTTGTGTTATGAGGAGTAAATAACACTTCCTTATTTACTTTCTCCACGAGTCATTTTTTTACAGACCTCTATCATATCCCCCTTAGTCATCTTTTTTCCAAGCTGAAAAGTCCCAGTCTTATTAATCTGTCATCATATAGGAGCTATTCCATACCCCCAGTCATTTTTGTTGCCCTTTTCTGAACCTTTTCCAATTCCAATATATCTTTTTTGAGTTGGGGTGACCATATCTGCACGCAGTATTCAAGATGTGGGCATACCATAGATTTATATAGAAGAAATATGATATTTTCTGTCTTATTATCAATCCCTTTCTTAATGATTCCCAACATTCTGTTCGCTTTTTGACTGCCGTTGCACATTGAGTGAATGTTTTCAGAGAACTATCCACAATGACTCCAAGATCTCTTTCTTGAGTGGTAACAGCTAATTTAGACCCCCATCATTTGATATGTATAGTTGGGATTATGTTTTAACGTGCATTACTTTGCATTTATCAATATTTAATTTCATGTGCCATTTTGTTGCCCAGTCACCCAGTTTTGTGAGATCCTTTTGTAGCTCTTTGCAGTCTGCCTGGGATTTAACTATCTTGAGTAGTTTTGTATCATCTGCAAACTGTGCCACCTCACTGTTTACCCTCTTTTCCAGATCATTTATGAATGCTGAATAGATCTGGTCCCAGAACAGACCCTGGGGGGACACCACTATTTATCTCTGTCCACTCTGAAAACTGACCATTTATTCCTACCCTTTGTTTGGATTTAGTTTGGATAAACACTTATGCAAATTTTGGGCCTGATGTCTGCACTTGTTCTGCATAGGATTGTGTCCATCTTTTGCCTGATTTATCTGCCATTTACTTTGCAGAAACAGAAAAACCATGATAGCAATAGCACTGGACGTGCATGGCTATGCTATAGGGCAAACAATTCCTTTCAGGTTGCTGGGCAGACCAATTTTCCTTTTAAACTATTAAAAATAATGGAAAAAGGCAAAAAACGATCAGAACCACTGTTAAAGAGCTCCATAGAATAGTACTTCTGGTTCCAGCCTGAGATAGAGGCACAACCACCATTCCATCCAGTGTAGGTAAATCATGTCTTGGGAAGAAGAACTGCCTATGAAACAGCAGGGGGTTAGTACTTACTGCCTGACAACTTCAGTCATAGCATGGAGAAGTATTTTTTTTTCTCTGCAAATTAAAAAAAAATCAGTTTAGGGTGATAAATTCAGGGATACATTAGGCTATAATGCCTAAATATGCTGGGAAGCTAAATCTTTGACAGCAAATGGAACCAGAGAAACGCAACATTCCTCCTGGAAATCATTGTTGTGGGTTTCCATGTGGTTGCTAATGTAAAAAGTACAGTAGTTGTTTATTTTGAGCTATTTGTCTTTGCGGTTTATACTCTTCTGCCCTTCAAAGTAACTTTGCACAGGAACTGATTAACTGTCCATCAGCGGGGTTTTAGTTGTCATGGTGACAAGCAGTAGGAAAGTTATGTTAGCACCTAAATATTCATAGCATTATTAAATTCACATAAAGAGGTAGATTTAAGGTCTTCCACCAAAAGTATTGATTTATAAGGTTAAAGACTGTATATCAGATCTATGAATAGCATAGCATAGCATTAGTTTAGGGGCCAGAATTACACAGGTGTGTGGGTGCCCAAAGATGCACAGAGTCTGTGGGAGCTGGGCACCTAACCTGCTTAGGCACTTTTGTGAGCACCACAAGGTGCCTGTCTGCATCTTTAGACACCTACACACCTTTGTAAGTCTGGCCCTATACGTTTATCAGGACTGGGTCACCTGGTTTCACCTAGGGTAAGCCCCCAGCTGCAGCCTGATGGTTTAAGGACACCTGAGACTTCGTAGGTTTGACATATCTCAGCCTTCTTTAGGCAGGGTCACTTAGGGCAAAGATTTACCGCTAATGCTGGCGGTGTTGTTCTGATTTTTCAACCCACAATCAGCAGAAGCGGGCATATTGTGGTGACACACGTGGTGGGTGCCTTCTAACAAGCAGAGCTGGAATGGGAGCATTCGGTTACTGACAATGCTTAGCAATTCATGTAGTCCATCCTGTGACGGATGGTGGTGGCTGAAAGTAACATACCTGAAATTTTAGTGTATCCCAAATGCTTAGAATTCAGAGCTGGCAAATTAGTGGCCCATTGTCAGTGACTATTTCTTCTGGAATGCCAACATGGGAAAGGATGTCCTTAACTTTTCTATCAATTGTTGACTAATGGGAAAAACACTTTCTACAAATCTGGAAAACTAGTCATTTCTTACCAGATAGATATATTCCTTTCCATAGCATAGGTCTCATGCTGTTTTTGGTCAAAAGACCTGCTGATTATCTCTGTGCATCTGAGAGCTTGTTTGAGTGGGGTTCTGGTCATTTTGCTCAGGGCTAGAAGACATGGTAGTAAAAGTGTCTGAGCCGATTCTACATTGGTATTTCACCATGCCACTTCACTGATGGTGAACTATGGGTCTGAATTTTGCTAATGTGCCATGTGCACCTTGGGATTTCTTCAGCTCCATTTTGTGGGCTTAGGTGGACCACGCTGGCTGCTCCCTGCTATGCACACAGTGTGACCACAGAAAGACTAAAGTGCCTATCAGAAGTGAAAGGACATGTGCACGTTAGAATGGTCACTGCTCCATGTGATTCATTACTGTGTCATTTTTGGGTGGTTTCTTGGGCCATTTCAAATTATACTTACACCATATTCTTTCCAAAGTGCACATCAGAATGCTTTCTGCATTCTCCTTGATGGTGGATGAACATTTTGTATGAATGATTCATCGCACAACTACACTGGAAACAATTTCTCTTCTTTTCTGGCTACTACTGTGAAGATACAATTCAAGCAGGTTGCTGACCTGTGTGGTTGCAACATTTTATGTTGCAGCAACAATTGGTTTTATTCCTAGAAACTGCAGAATTAGAGTAAGTGTTGCAGGCATATTAAAGCACTGTAATCCAGTAATTTGTGAGAGGTGATTATGGTGAATTCCAAAATAATCTCTACGTGAGTATTACTATATCTAATGCTTGTGAATTTATACATATATAGATACACACACCATTGGCTGAAGACAGCCCCTTGCCAAGTGGTAGATGACTGGGTGTGGTACTTGTAAAACATCAATACGAGGAAGGAAGTTTCTGGTATTAAAGCCAAAAATAAAAAAACAGAAGTGAAAGCATTAAGGTAAAAAGATACAGCAATCCATGAGAGGCATGCATTTAAATGTTCACTGTAAAATGACAGCAGCACAATCAGTGGAAAACTGATATGGAGTAGCAACAAGAAATCTAGAAAGAAATATACTCAAGTCCTTCAGCACCTCATAGGATTGGATTTTAATTGTGAAAGGAGAAATACATTTTTTTGTAGAACATCATGTACATGGAGCCAGAATCATTTTCTGTTTGCATCCTCAAATGTCCTCATGAGAAGCCTGAGTCCATTAGAGAGCTTTGGACAAACTTCAGTAATGGAGACAGTAGATTGAAAGAGCCCAACAGGATTGGAGGGAACTATGAGGGTCATGAGGAACATCCACGCTAGCTAGAGAGAAAGATGCTATTGCTAAGTGAAAAAAAAAACCTGGGGACCAGTCTTATAATGGATCAAATGCGGTTGGGGAGCATCAGAAGCTGCTCTTACTATAGGCTTTGTCCTGTAAATCGATTAATATCCATTACATAAAATTTAAAGACTCCCATTGACTTCAATGAGTTTTGGATGTTAGCAGGAGCTAACATCCTGCTTCTCTTATCACTACAGAATGCACTTCAGCAAAGGCCTGCCCACTGTGATACCATACAAATGTTTGATTTTGTACCAAGAAGGAAATGCTGTGGGGTCCTGTTCCTAAAAAATAAGCTTTGCCCTCTGTGTCCTTTAAATGTAGGTGCTGATCCTATTCTAGTCTGAGAAAAAGGCAAAGCCTAATGTTTTGTTCTACAATCAAGCCCAAAAGCTTTAAGAACGGTCTATTCCTGCCACCTCTGGTAAGTCAGCCTTCTTCTGCCTAGTTGCCACCAAGTAACTGAAATCAGAGGCCATAGCCTATGATTCTGTCTCAGTTTTACACCAGGTTTACAAAGTAAAGTAAATGATGGCTTAGCTGAGGGCCTCTTATAGGGTCAGGCATAGTAGCAATGAGCAAATTAATTAAACAAGTTTTCTGTTTTATAGGGAATTTCGTTCTTTCAGAACAACAGCTCTCATTTCCTTCTTTAGTAAACTCAAGTTGCCCTCTTTATCCACAGAGGATAAGCAGAGTATAAAGTAATTCCTTAACTCTTAGGAAATCAAGCGAGCCATTAAAACCTATAATCAGTTAAAGCTTCTCCTTTTCTGAAGAGACACAGTGTGCCTTTCATACAAATGACAGCCTCCTGCTGACCCTCTGAACCGCATGGGCCTAATTCTTACCCCAAAAGCCAAGTAAAGAATCACTCAGGGTTATGTGTTCTACAAATCTACAGCCAACCCCCATGCCACAAAACATTAACCAACCAGCTTAAACCTCTGGCAGTGAATTATAGGGGCAGAGCATACAAGCTGTTTCTCTGGCATGCTCAATGGTTTTCCCCTGATTCAAGAAGTTAAAACCTTCACCCTCGCCTTTAATGCTTAACATGAAGAAAGTTTTCAATTTGGGGGTTCATTTTCTGGATGAATATCCCCTTTTTACAGCATCAACCACTTCAGCTGGGTATTCACATCCCTGACACACTGGCATGTGTGCCCCTTTTTTGCATTTGCTATGGAGCACTTAGTGGCAGTGCTGGGACAGAATGTAGAATCCAGGGTGAGAAAGTCTTACTGGTGGGAGAAAACAATGGGACACACTACTTTTTGGTTGATGCCCCTACTGCTTTGTGTTTCTAAATTGGAAAACTGCTTGTGTGGTGTTGTCATTATTACAAGCTGTTTTTGAGAACTTCAAAGTAAGTTTTCATGAATCATAGGGTAAAGTTGATTGCTGGACTTCTCTTACCTAGCTCTCTACTTTGAAACTGCTAACACTATTTTTAGTTATGCTCTATGGCATTTTGTCTTTCATACGTCCTAACTCTTACATGAGATCTACCAAGCTAGTTTGGCCAAACGACGGACATAGGTGAAAGCTGTTTTTGAACAGATGGATAACTGCTGTTTTTTGAGTGTTCTGGCAAATTAAAATGTGCTATTTCTCCACTATGTTTTCTAACAAGCTGCTCTTTTCAAACACTAGGGCAAATGATACTGAAAAGCTAAACAGGAATGGTCTAAAATGCATTACAAATAAACTCAGAACTAAGTTACCCAAATTACAGCTTCCTAAACTAAAGTTAGTATGCTGTGGTACTGTACACCATGTGAATGTGCGGCCATACAGTCTTGGACAGTGATTATGCCAGATCTCAGATAACCGAGGAGGGTTATGCCTGCTTAGGACTTGGGCAGGAGATCTCCAAGGAACATCCAACATGTTGCAAGTAGTATGGGTACAGTGGCGTTCTGTTCTCCGAGTCCATATGAATAGTGTTAGGGGGCACAGTGCTGCTGGAGGCTTTCCCCCTCCCCCGCCCCGCCCCCAAATAAAACTTAAAACCAAGGATTTCACCACCATGATCTCATGATACTTTTTGCCAGTTAGCTCTAGTGCCCCAAGCTAATACCAGTTTGGGTGATTATTATACTTTCTACCTTTTTCTCCTCAGTTTAAATAGAATAAATCAGGCAGGTTTCACTTCCTATCCTACACTGATGTCTGATTGGTTGCTAGGCACTGTTGACAATGTCTGTATCCCACCCAGAGGTGACTGTACTTCAGTAGTGGCTGATGTGATTCCTATATGATGTATGGTATATCGATCATTTTGTTAAATGCTTTAGGATCCTAGTGAATGAAAATCACTACTGTGTATACTATAAATGCAAGTCATCAGTCATTGTCAGTACCAAGTAACAGAGTTGCACATATAGAAGTTGTAACATTCCTTGCAGAACATTAATTAATCTTGAAAAAGTCCCTGGATTGGACCTTACCCAAACTGATGTGACAACACCCAGAGTTGAGAACAGAATGCCATTTAATATAGATTCTTTCATATTCAAGATATGCAGATCACTTAAACTCACTCTGGAAATATAGTTACCTTGTAGGTCAACAAAGCAACCATTATTCGCTCAGCAATCATTTATTTACAGATTAGTCAGACACATTAGGAAGAAGAGGAATGTTTGCAAATTTACTTGTGTCGTCCCCTCCTTTTTTAAAACACATACCACGGGATCTTTAACTTCTATCTCGGGAGTGACCTCAGCTTAAAGTATGGTTGCACACTGAAAAGTGATGACACTGAGGGGCTCAATGCTTATTGTCTCTGCGAGCTAGGTCAGGAAGGGAATTCCATGCATAGGGGTCAGCATAGAGAGGCTTGTAGAGGGAACAGATGATTTGGGTGTTAAGGATAGCATCGCTAGTGGAGCAAAAGGAGGGGGAGGAGTCAAGGAGAAAGACCAGAGAGGTAGAGAGGAAGAACTATGCAAGCCCTTGAAGTGAAGGGTCAAGAGGAATGGGGAGGGATCCCAAGGAGAGATTCAAAGTGTGGGGTGATGTGGCCACGTCAATGAGGTAGGACAGCAATTTTAACAGCCACATTTTTAATAGATGAGATGTGGGGATTGTACAATACATTGAGGTTTTCTGAGAGGCCAGACTGTACAAGGACAACTCTGCTAGCTGCTGCAAAGGGGAGCAGGCCATAGCTCTGCCTTGACCCCTCCCTGTCCTGCCCCTATGGGAAAACTGGTGCTACGGGAGGTACAAGCCTGGAGTGCAAGGACTGGCACTGTGCCCAGCCCTGTGCAGGAGAGAGGCAGGTACATGGTACACACTCCACAGAACGATGCCCAATCTAACTCAGAGTGCTGGGGAATGCCAAGGGGCTCAATAGGAGGTTGCCTTTCCCTGTGTCCTGGGGAATAGTCCATTATAGACGTGTGTTATGCTTATAATAATTTCAGTAATGTATTCTACTGGCACATCACTTACATAATATAGGCTACACACTCCTTCTAGATGCCATGTACATTTATGTTTGTGTGGGAATAAACAATAAATAGCAATACAGGGTTGCCCATGAATAGGGACAGCCTCATAAAGAGCTCACAGCTCATGTATAGAGGCTGCACTTATATGTGTATGGGGCTGAATCCTGAGCAACTGAGCAACAGCCAGTTGCTGTGTGGCAAGTACTGCAGAGTACAAGGGCAGTAGCGATCATAGGCTGCTCCTTTCTTTGTTCATGAGTTTGTGTACCCCGGCCGTGTTCCCAGGTCATGGTCTTCATGCACCTACCCCCTGTTATTCAGTGCAAAGAGCCATTTCGGTGTGTGCAGGTGCAAGACATGGTCTAAAATGCATTCTAAATGGAGAAACGTAGTCTAGAAAACATCCTTATTTTCTTTGTTTTAGATGATATTTAGGTTACATATAGACTCTTTTTTCTTACAATTGTCAAGCCATCTTTGATCTTCAGCAAACACATAGGCAGCCTCACATGAATCTATCACCCACATCCTGTTTTTGATCAGCTGCACATCTTGTGGCCCTGAAGAGCTTGGTGTAAGTGTCAGATTGTGGTAAAAATAATAACCAAAGTTTTCTCACTATATGCTTGGACATTTGTAACAGAATTTTCTTTCTTCAGCATATTGGATTTCCTCCATAAGGCTTAGGTTGACTACATAAAAGGTAGACAATAGTTAAGCCTGCACAATAACATCTCCTCTGTTGCAGCTAAAAGACATGTACAATTAACCTTGCTTAGTTCACATTCAAATGCACATAAATACTATGGGCCATAGAGATATGCCAGTTTACAGCAGTAGAGGATCTGGACTTTAATGTTTATATCTATAGAACATTTTAAATAGACTTTTTTTTTAATTATCATGCTGACAGAATGCTTAAGCAAAACACCAAGTCTCTCCTTCACACACACACACACACACACACACACACACACACACCGCTAGTCCAAACCATTCTGGTCTTTGTAAATACAGTCAGAATGATATTTTCATTCAAAATATTATTTATAAAAGAATTCTGGAAAAAGAGAAACAAAAATATATTTATTTTAAACAATTTCCATGAGTTTACTATCTAGTCTATGTTCTTTCAATACAAAGAGCTACAGTTTAGACTTTGAGGTTGCATTTGACTCAACACAAATAAAATGCCTGTTTATTGTCATAGGGCAGGGTTCCCTTATCCTGGATCCTTACTGCAAATAGTCCTCATGCACACCAGTAGCAAGTTCAACACCAAGTGCTTTATAAACATTTGTTCTCCACAGCATAAGACTTTTCCTCAAGTCTTTACCTAATACCAAGGCAAAGTGCAGGAGGGAGAGAGAGATCTCACCTCTCTGAGATAATGGACTCCTTTGCCCTGCCTTCCCCTCTCCCTCCTGTCTCTCTTTTAACCATCCTCGCCTGACCAGCTGAATTCCCTGGCTGGTTGGTTAATAACTTGGTACTTAACCAATATCTCATCACGTTGGCTTATGAGGGGGTTCTTACCAAGTGCACGCAGTCAGCCTTTAGCTACTCACATTATTGATGATGCAAGGGTACAAACTTTCACCTTCAGGTCCAACAGGAAAGTCTGAGAACATCTGTTGCTTGTGGAGATGGTCTGAGACCAAAACCCTGGCTCCAAATACTCTCAAACCTTGGGGAGAAGGAGGTCTGATGAAGGTTGGGTTGCTCCATGTGGAACAACCTCTCAAACTCTGAAGGACTTGAAATCCACATTTGGATCTGAAATTTGTGGTTCTGGCCTATCTCTAGTTCCTCGCTGCTGTTAAAGCGCAACACAGAATTCAAATCCATATGTTCTGTTAAACTGATCAAGCCCAAATTAAAAGACTGACTCCAGCCAATTTCATTGCTCTGATATATAACCACCAAGGACGTAGGTAAATCCCTTAAAGGGGAGAAAGGATTTAGCTACACAGGGTCATATGTTCGAAGGGCCCCTGATCCATGTACCCACAAATTATCTTACGCAAATTCCACCTTTGCACATATCAGTTGCATATTCATTACCTTCCAATTTGTGTGTACTTCAGCACAAATCAGAGGCCCCTTTCCTGCAACAATATTCTATAGTTTTAATATAAAATGGCATTTTTTACTTGTGAGTAAAATTTTAACCCAGCTATGGAATTCCTGTTCCTAAATAGGGTGAAATCCTGGCCCTGTTGAAATAGATGTACTTCAGTAGGGCCAGGATTCCACCCTACATGTACGGTAGACATGCTAAGAAAATATTTACTTTAAGTGAAAATCCTGCATTAGGAACTTCCTATACTTAAAAGGCCTGATTTTCAGAGATGGCTTCTAACTTGGCAGGTGCAATTTTGCATGCACAAATAACTCTGCCTGCATATTTACACCTATATGTTGGATTGTTAGATGTCTAGGTGCTACCATGTGCAACTGCAGCTATTTGCATGTGCAAGATGTGGGTCCAATTATTTGCATTTGCAAAATTGCACCTGAAAATTTGGGATCTAGGTTGAAGTGTCAGGCCCTATATGTTCTCAGAGTGGTATTATGGGCATGATTTTCAATCCAGCCTTCACTAGAGCATCACTGTGCCCACAGTCACTTTCACTTGGACATCTAAGCATCTAATTTTTCCCAGAAGGCATCCTAGTGACATTGCATCTAAAAATAACTGTGGGCGAAAAACAAAAACAAAACAAGAAAGCAATGTCTGAAAATACATGCAATGTATCTTAACTTTTTGCCTGTGATTTACTGTGTTGACTCAGAAATGGACTCCAGATGCAAAAATTAGATTGGATCCAGGTGTGGGGTTATTTGAATCAGGGGGTTTGGTTTTGCTCAGGTTAAGGGCCAGCCAGGAAATTCAGAGCTCAGCTGGATCAAGGGTTGGACTTTGAACCACCAGAGACATGGGAATTTAGGGGGTTAAAGCAAATGTTCAATTTTTAGCATAATAATAAACATATATGTTAAACTGAATAAACAAAAGAATGTGCTTCCCATAATAAACAGAGCAATAAAGCTTCCCCCATGTTCATATAATGTTTCCCTTCCCTCAACTTCACATGAAGAATTGCTGTACTATAATTTTTTTAATCCTCTTAGGAAAAAATATAAAAACTATTTGAAATGTTGGTTCACAGCTCTTGTTGGTTTAACAAGCGTTGGGTGGCTAAATCACCTTGGAAGATGTGCCTTTGAAACAAATTTATCAACTAAAGGAATATTGGGTACAATGGAGGATATTTCTTTGACTTTTTGTTTGTTTGTGAAAGTTGCTGGTTTGACTTTGATGTTTTAAACACAATTGAAATCTTGATAGAGAAATGTCTGAAGTATAAACTACCTCTTAATGCTCTTTTTTTGTCAGTTAAAACCAAGTGAGTCATGTAAAACAAAAGATATTCTTAAAGATAATTATATTAACACTTCTTCCATCTATGCTATGTTTTGAAAAGTTTTGTTGCAGTTTAGAGGACTTAATTTGTGCTTTATCTATTATAAAAGTGGTATGCACATATAATACCTGATATATACATAAAGTGTCTCCTTTCCTTCCCATTCTATATCCAAACTGATTAAATAATTTCCTATAATCTTGGGTAAACTATCCCTTCCATCTTCATTCCATAAACTACAGAAATCTTTAATCCTAAAAAAACCTAGACAATTGCTGACCCTTTTGTTTCTGCAGCAGTACACCAAAATACTGTAGATAGAATTCCATGAAGTCCTTAAGAGTGCAAGCTTGTTTATGAGGTTTGAATCCCAAAAGGCACACTTCCCTGACACTGATTTGTAAGGAGTTTTTGAAAGTGAGACTGAAATCTTGCAGTCCATTCAGAAACAAAACAAAATCCTATTGGTAACTGCAGGACATCCCATGAGAATGGCATAGGAAGGGATGGACTTATTTCTATGGGACCTTGAAGAAGGAGAATTCATTTGATGTACTGTATTTAGGTCATCGCTCGCTGATCAATATTTTCTCAAGACTGCTGAAATTCTCCTATGCTTCTTTGACTGCAACAATCTCAATTAGTGACAGTGAAGAAGCATAACCTTTAAATTACTTGTTACTGAGCCTGATATATGCACAGTACAGGGAAATATGTTTTCAATAAGCCTGATTAGAATTTCAGAAACAAGTGACAGGAGTTAGAGACATGTCACTATAAGCAGGGATAACGGGCCCACCTGAGCTGTCACAACAGGGTCTTGAAGCAGAGAAAACACAAAAGCAGTCAGACTATATCACTAGTTTTCCAGAACCTTGTGCTGCCATTCGATTTTTCCTTTTCTTTCTATTTTCTATCAGTTCACCCTGGAAGACTCCTTTTCTGGCATTTCATTCCAAACCACTGAAATGTGTTCCAAAACCTTTGGTACCAAACTACTGCAATGGATGTTATTTTGTTCTGTACACACTGTCCAATATTTCTTTGGTGTTCATCATTTCAATGATCTTTGTCATCACTGCTGCTAAGTACAAGGTCAATTCATGTTACCGAAGCTAATGTCAATCCGATACCAGCAGCACCAGAAAGCCACTTCCTCTCTCTTTCTATACTACCGTGCAGCTGCAGATCAAATAACATACCTCAGTTGAATACCTCCCCCAAACATACTCAATCATAGTCCAAGGAGTGTGGCTCTGCAGTTGTCTCATATTTCAGATACTCCCTCCATTTTTTAAGCCAATAACCCTTTATGCTTTTCTCCACCGGTTCTTTTTAGAAAACTGAAATGTTTTGACTCCCAAGTTCATTTACATTCAATGGCCCCAGTTTGTTCCCCCTACCCAGATGAATGAAACACACACCCTGTGTTTTAAAAGCTCAGTAACTCAGCTATTGTGGCCAGTCTAGTGTGAAAACAACAGACAATGGTACTGAATGAGCTGCCATAGTAGAAAAGCTTTGGCTTGTTATCTGAGGTATCACGTAAGTTTGTGAGTGACCGTAGATTTCAAATTCCCTGTGACGGTAAAAACTTACCATGACATATCAATGATTTCAACCATGAGGACCAGACAGGTCTGATAAAGTGTGGGCCATAGGTTCTGATGTGTATTAAAATATTAGCATGAAGAGACAAGAAAAATCCCAATGATATCCTAGGAGTTACTGCTACGGGCCCTGCAGCATGTGCATGCTGTCCTATGGGCATGACTGACTGGAGAAATGTGCTCGCTAACTTACTGACTGGAAAGACAATTGCATTTAAATAAAAGTCCCTAGTCTCTGCTACAGAAACTCAAATATACCCTAGTCTGAGCCACAGCTCAGGCAACAAGGTTAACAAACATACAAGTAAATCCTTCAGACTTCTAGTTACTGCACTTCTTTTCACAGTTTTGTTCTTTTGTGGTGTGCACATTTGTATATGTGGGGCCTGATCCTGCTCACGATGGGACTTCTGCCAATGATTTCAGCAGCAGCAGGCCCTTTAATAAAGTTCTTTGAAGAATATAATATTTGGCTCGCTAACGTAGGAAATAAATAGCTGTAACTCTCACACAGAGTGGACTACATTGGTAACATGAGGGTCGATGAGAAGGTGCTGCAAAGCTTTTCCACATACCAAAGTTAGTCCCTGAAAATCTGTTCTGTACTAACAAAGCTGGGTTCACAGTGTGCTAGCTGCGTTCAAGAATAATGAAAAAAAACCAGCACTTTAAATAATGTCAGTCCTGTCATAAGGTTATGTCGGGGGAAAAGGTGTGGCTGGGTGAGTCAGTATGAATCCCAGGCACTATGTGGTTTTACTGCTGCAGTTTCTGTCTATGGATACTAACACAGTCCTTGCTACTGAAGAAGATACTTAAGATGTCAGACACGACTTTCTTCCTCTTCAACTGCTCGGTGAAGACCCGGAATGAATTTTAAAAGCTGCTTTCGGACACTTCCTCTCCTATTTTTCCGTGGGAGTGTTCCAAAAATATTTGAAAAACTGCCTCCATCCCATGAGGGCGACATTGATCCACTGCTAGCCAGACTGATGCTTCTGTTCCTCCTCAGTGAATATTTCCCTACTGCAGTGTCATTGTCCCTTGAAAAGAAGCAATCATCATCTGTGCTCGACTGTCGGCTCAGAGTCTCATGAGCAGAATCCTCAAAAACATAGGTCTGGTAGAAGCTATCCTCACTGTCCACTGTCATTGAACTCAGCTGGCTTTTACAGCTGCTTTCGCTGGAGAATCGGGGCTTAATTGGGAAGGCAGGCCTTGATGAAGCACCACTACCAAATAAATTGGACTCCAATTCCAGGGTGTCAAAGTTGTTGTCATTCACCTCCCCTAAGAAAAAAAAGGTATAAAAGGTATAAAAGCAGTGACATTATACAATGTAAATTACGTAAAAACCAGAGCACAGGAAGTTTGTGTATCAAAGATAATCTACAACTTCACAATCTGAACTTCCCGAAGTGTCATTAGAGAGATATGTTACTGGCAACTGACGCCTACATGTTTGGCTAATTGAAGAGAGCTGCACAAGGCACGTCAACAGTTTTATTTTGTCTCCCCTAGATTTCTCTGTTCTTCCTTACTGTCATGATATCAGCTTTTTTCCAGCCAGGAAGATGGGGAAGAGCCCCATGGATTTATCATGCCAGCTTAGAACATTGATCTATCAAATCCAGTGTCCTGCCTCAGGCAGTGGCCAATTACTGATACTTTAGAGGAAGGTGTATTAGCTGTGTACCTATTGCTTCCCCCTAGATAAACAGAATGAAGGTCATTCCCTGGGTCAGTCAGTAAAGGAAGGGAGGAAAAAGTGTGTAACCAATGCCAACTTCTGTTTTCTAGAATTCATACAAATGACCTTTTGTTCTGCACCAGCCAAGGAGACAGACATCCCCATTCATTAATCCCTGAAACAGTTTTTCCACAAAATGCCCTCATTAACAGGGAAAAAGAAGCCAAATGAAAATCAGACCCAAGCAAACACCTGCTTTCGACTGAGCACACAGAATTTCTGCCGAAGAAGCTGTGACGGTCATGAAACGTATTGTGGTTTCCTAACAGGAAATCAAAACTTACCATGCAGCAAGCGTTGTTCCTGTAATTGCAGCGATCGGAACTCCACCCATTTTTCCTGCAAAGTTTGCTGTGAAGGGTAAATTGTGAATGATGATTAGCACTAACTTTCACAATGTCAAGCTTGTTTAGAGAAATGGTGTATTCAGAAAAACTGCAGCTTAGTTCTAGGAAGCAGGTACTTTCAATAAATTGCATGTTCTCTTACCAGTCGTATTAACAGAGCCTGCTTGAAAATTAGTAAGTTTCTCCCAGAAACAAATTATTCGGTTAATTTTTGTTTGACTTTTGCTGATGCACCTAACACATGCTATTATGGAGTATTATCTGGATTCTCTTATTACCCATAGATATGATAACACTAGTTATTGGAAGTCGGGCTCGCCTCCTACAAGAAGAGAACGCAAAAGTTCAGAGGCATGATACTATAACTACCTGTACCAACAGCATTTGAATACTATCTGCACATCCCATAATAGAAGCAGCATCTTTGAAGCAAAAGCCATAACTGTAGTGCAATAACTGTATAATAATCACTGGCAAGGACAATGAAACTCATTTGCCAAAAGAAAGGCTGGGGGAGAGATTATCTAGTTATTTGGGATAAGAAGATCTTCAGAATTTCCAGCATTGGTTGCTGCATTAAAATTGTCAGTCAACCCACTGTGATGCCAGCATCATGGGCACTGTGGTCTGGATATTGAAAAATGCTCAGCTACCATTTAGTCACCAAATTGAATGACCAGATTTTTCAAAAAAGCTCAGCACATCAGGAGCCTAACACTGATCTCTTCTGGAAATCTGTCCCCAGTCGTGGGTGCTGAGCTCTTGAAAACAAGGCACATGTGCTTCTATAGCTTGTTCTGCCCTGAGCAATGTCCTGATGTCATGGTTAGCAACAGCACTTTCAGTCTGATGCCTATAAAGGATCATCTATCCTGATGTTGCTCAACATTTTTGCTTCCTCCCTGCTGCATGCTTATCTAGACATCTCAAATGCAGTTACAGATTTTAATTAAAACAATAAAACCTGTACCATTTTACTTTAAGGTGGATGCAATAGGGCCATCTGCAATGATGTAAATGAACTCAGTGTACCTATAAATAGGTAGCCAGACATGCCGTTTCCTGATTTACATAGGCAGAAGCTTGATGTTGAATACAAATGCAAATTTTTGCTAATACCACGTGTGTGCAGACATCTGTGTGGACTGTTGTTTCAGGGGCAGTCATATTAGACTACCGCTTCCCTTCTTAATGACTAGAGCTAAGTGGATAACTGCTTTTTGGTTTGGTGGCTGAACCAAAAAAAACCCAAATAAAATTAGTTTCAGGTCGACACAAAACAAACGGAAAAATTTCTTTCTTGCTGCAGTGAAAAACCGTGAGAAAAAAATGTTTGGCAATATTAGCAGCAAGCTTCTAACAAGCACTACTGAACTTTTGCAAATGGTGATTTTCAGAGGCCTATAATTTGGCCAAATCTGGGTGAATTCTCATGAGGGCAGCATGACACCTTTTATTGATTATTCAGAATATCCAAGATTTTCCTTATTCTCATCATCACCACATCAGAGTCCCAGCTATCCCCTAATTATGGTTTCTGGCACCTAATTGAAATTTGGGAGCACTTGGACACTCAAATAAATGATGTGCATCCAACTGTTGCTGCCAAGATCCTAGCTAGACTTCTCTTCAGTTTGTTGGCCCAAAAGTTTAGAACACATCTCTCTAACAATGTGCTTACATGTTCAGTCCCTAGTTCTGTAAAAAGGTTATTTGTACCAATCTGGCAGGTTATGTCAAAAACCAAAACAATTCTTAAACTCTAAATGTGCTTATTCGGTTTGCAGTGTATTTGTAGCCGTTTTGGTCCCAGGATATTAGAGACACAAGATGGCTGAGGTAATAAAAGATATTCCCTCACCCACTTTATCTCTCTAATTCGGTTTATAATGACTCTTTGTACTTGTGGTTACTTATCACATACTTTAGTAGAGTCTCAATTATAGAAGCCTTTTTGGGGACAGATCTTTTATAAACAAAAAATTGGTTTCTTACTATTGTAACCACACTAATATGAAACCAGTGGGCCCAGGCCCACACCCTCTCAATACTTTGATATATGACAACTATTTTGTGAGGTAGTGGTTTTGCACTTCTGGGAAACTATAGTTGATATATTAACCCCCTTCTTGAAAACAGGGCATATAGTTAGAGATGCAGCAGTTTTGCTTTATCAGTGACTTAAGCTTAGAGATGCTGTGGTCTATGCTGTGAGGCCACAGGATGTTCAAAATGACCGGCCCTATTAGCACCATCATGGAGCATTACAATGTGGTCTGCACGGCAGCAAGAGGACTAGCCATTTTGGAAGCAGATAACTGCTTTAATTAAATTCTGAATGAGGGCAGAAAGAGGGGGATGGGGTTAGATTCTGAATCTGGAAGGGGAAAGGAGAGAGAGGAATTTCATATTTAACAAATCCACTTAGCAAGGCTAGAGTTCGGCTGCTAAGAAACAGATTGGGGATATTTTAAATCCATCACTGTAAAGTAAGTAGCTCTGTTCCACCTACTGTTTGTCAAATCAAAATGTACATGGGTATATCACAAAGCACAGTAACTTTATGATGTTTTTCTTAGGCTCAGATGCTTTTCAAAGCTTTTATCAGAGAGAGAGAGAGATCAATTGTCAGGCAGTTTATCCCAGCCTGTACAACTAACAGTAATGGACTCTGTAGCGGTACTAGTGACTGCCGACATAATAATCAACTACTGTGGTCTCATTAATCACAGCAATGAAATGTCTGGCTCCATGACTTGGCTTATTTCTAGTTCTTTCTGGACTAGGTGGTGGTGGCTGCTTGCATACTTAGATGATTTAATCGAAGTTGGGGTTGCCATTCCAACATCAGGGTCATTTGGAGGTCAAACTCAGGTGGTGGCCCCATGTGATGTAAGCAACGTGCTGGGCATGTGTAGTTCCCCTACCTCCCTCTACCTTCCTAAATCTCCCAACACTGAGGGACAGGGCAGAACATGGTAGATTGCATAAAAGCAGCACTGTATATGAAGGAGCTTTGCCTCAGAGCCAGCATTGCAGAGGAGCACCTGGTAAATATTATTATTATTAGAGTAGCTGCATTACATAGCACCCAGAGGTCCCAAAGGAGAGTGAGAGACAGTCCCTGCCTTTATATTCTAAATGAAGACAAAGGAGAAACAGAAGCACAGAGACTTGCCCAAGGAGACACAGCAGGCCAGTGGCAGAACAGGGAACAGAGCCCAGGTCTTCTGACTTCCAGTCCAGTACCCTATCCCCTAGACCATCCTTCCCTGAGAAACCCAAAGAAAGCCCTGTAATTCATTTGGAGATTAGATGTATTTTAATAGTTTTAAACAGGCGCTTTCAACTTACTACTTCTAGGACACTTTAAAAACTTAAATTCTTGACTAAAATTAATCTGTTTAAATTACAAACACTTTAAAGGCCGAGTACTTTCCTTGTAATAAGAGAGTAAGTGGACACCATTGTGGTCTCAGTTACACTAATGTAAATCTGGAACGTCTCCCCTGAAATCATTAGTGTCACTAGTGAGAGGTGAATCAGGACCAGCATTTTTTAAAAGAAAAGAAAAACAGTAAAGAGGATGGGTCAGATTCTGCTCTCAACTACACCAACTCCAGATATGCTGACACTAGTGAATAGTTTGACTACACCAGACAGGTATGTTAATTGGATCAACTTGATGACTTAACTTGTATGCATAGGGTATGTCTACACTGCAATTAAAAACCTGCAGCTGGCCCATGTCAGCTGACTCAGGCTTTCGGGGTATGGGTTTTGGGGCTGTTTAATTGCAGTTTAGATGTTCTCACTCAAGCTGTGGCCTGAGCTCTGGGACCCTCCCACCTCACATGGTTCTAAAGCCCGGGCTGCAGCCTGAACCAGAATGTCTACACTGCAGTTAAACAGCCCCACAGCCGGAGGCCCACAAGTCCAAGTCAGCTGGCACGGGCCACTGCTCAGATCTGCCACGGCTCACTCAGTTGGAGTCAGATGTAAACACACACACACGCATGCTTAAGTTCAGCATGCATTTTTTTGTTTGGTTTTCTGGTTGTTTTTTTTAAACTCTTTATGAATGCCATGTCATGGTACAAAACTGCTGGTGGTATTTGCTAAATACAGATCAAATTAAAAATCATACCAACTCTGTTAATAAAAAATGAATCAAGGTCTGTGTCATAACACCTAGCACTTGCCCATTACTGACACTCACATGGCAGAGATTATTATAGGTTTACAGAAGTAGAAGTAATTCTATCATCTAAATATTTTAGGTGCTTATATGGCCCTTATCACCATAGTAGTTGAGTGTCTTACAAAAGCCTGTGATGTAGGGAAGTGCTATTATCCCCATTTTTCAGGTAGGCAGCTGAGACAGAGACTTGCCCAAGGTACACAGGGTGTCTGTGGCAAAGCAGAATATTGAACCCCAATTCCCCAAGTGGCAAGCTAGTGCCCTAACCACAGTACAGTCCTTCCTCTCAATCAGTCTTGAAAACATCATCCAGCAGCTTTGGGCTATCCTGAGTCAGCAAACATTCCTTAATTCTACTCCTCACACATACTACGTATGAACAATGTCCCAAGCTAGATGACCTTAAGCAGATGATAAAATGAGGGCCTGAGTATTTTGGGGTTCCCCTTGTGGAGAAGCATCGTCTTCACAAAGACTGCCAACACACCTGGTATCCTCGCTGGCAGTAGAACTAGCAAGGTCAAAGACATAGGAAATGAACTAGCCTCTCAGAACTTGAGGCAGGAGGGGTTGATGCATATTGGCAGGGCAATGCGAGATGTTGCATTTCCATTGCCTGTTCCTTCTTTGTCTGCAGAAAAATAGATGACTTCGGTCTTCAAGAAGTCAATCTGGCACTTTTTACACATAACATATTTACATGAGACATACTGCACTTAAAAACCACATATTAAATTACCTTCAATAACTGCAGCTTGGTTTCAAGTTCCATTCTCCTAACAATCCTGGCTCCATTAACAGTCTCTAATCTGTAAAGAACAATTGTTTTCATGGCTGAAATGTACAAAGACCATTTAAGCATGTATGGGTATTACATTACTACTATTAGTTAATGTTTATACTGCAGTAGCACACAGAGGAGTCAGTAGGCACAGTATCAGAGGGGTAGCTGTGTTAGTCTGAATCTGTAAAAAGCAACAGAGGGTCCTGTGGCACCTTTAAGACTAACAGAAGTATTGGGAGCATAAGCTTTCGTGGGTAAGAACCTCACTTCTTCAGATGCAAGAGGCACAGTAAATACCCTGAAGAGCTCACAGTCTAAAAAGCAAGTGGAATATGGAGGGCTGGGGAGAGGGATGTAGTTAGGATATATTATCTCTCTCAAATCAGGTATTTTAAGGAGTGATGTGTTTCCTGTGTTACAGAGGAATCCAGCCACTTTGTAAAATTCCAAACACAGGAGTGTGGAGAAGCAGGAGAGGATGAAGAGAGAGTATTGGGCCAACATCCAAAGAATGGTAAATATAAAAAAGGGGATCCCAGGGCCAATGGGGACAAGGAGGTAAGTGTAACAGTCTTGACTAGTTAGTCTTCCTACAAGTTTTACATCAACAGGCAGTGAGAGAACTAACACTACTTACCACAAAGATCCAAGTGTGTGAGTGTGAGATTGAGGGGGTCTTGTAATGGCCTGGGAATTCTTCCAATGTATCATTCTATAAGTGCCTGTGACAAACAGCTTTGTGCTAATCCACTGCGAGAACCTGCCTACCTCATGCTCAATAATGCTTGCAAGAGTAGGGTGACAAGATGTCCCATTTTTTAAGGGACTGTCCCGTATTTAAGCCCTCCTGCAGGTGTCCCGAGTTTTGCTTAAAAACGGGCAAATTGTCCCATATTTTCTGCCTCCCCTCATCAGTACTTGCAGGTCCTGCTGCTGGCCTGATCCCTGCTTGCCAGCCACCCGCCCACCAGTGGTGAGTGGAGGGGTCCTGTGGCTGACAATGGGTTTGGGTGTGCAAGGCTGGTGGAGGGGGGGGTGAAGCTGCAGCACGTGGGGCTGGTTGCTCCCCGGTGCTCTGTCAGCACAGCCCCCACTGCATGCTGGCTCTCGGCCAGCATGGCCCTGCCCCCTGTTCCATTTCTGGCCGGGGCTGGCTGTGAGCTGTGGCGGCCGGTGAGTGTGGGCAGGTGCCAGGCAGCACCTGGTTATGTATCGCCTGTGCTGCCCACCCATTGGCCCTTTACATGTTCCCCTTCTCACTGTTCTCTCCCTGTTTTGCCCTTCTCCCTTCCCCCCAACCCCTCTGCTCCTCCATATCCCCCCTGGCAGGGCGCGTCCCACTCCTAGCGCTGTGAGGAGAACCAGCCCCTGGTCAGAGCGCTCAGCTCACCAGCAGCCTGGCTGGCAGGCTCCTTCCTTCCCCCACTGTCTCTGGTTGGGCCAGCACCCCAGGAAAGTCCAAGACCCTCCTGCCCTGGGTCCTGCCCACAGGGGGCACGGGGCTGCTCTATAGCCCCTAGGCACCCACCCCTGCTGACCCACCTCTCTGGCCAGGCTGAATGCTGAAGCCCCTTCAGTCAGGTTCCCTGGGCCCTGGTGCACAATGCATCCTTAAGACTTAACCCCTTCCTGCCCACACTATAGCCGGGGGACAGGAGGCGGCTGGGTTATGTCGGTGGCCAGCAGCGGCCTGGAGGTGTTAGCTGCCTTCTGACACTGTGTGGGCAGGAAGGGACAAGCTATTGCCAGCCACTGGGGGTGGAGGAGAGAAGAAGAGATGAGCTCTGCAAAGACACAGGCCAGGTTGTCCCAGCAGCAGGGGCGGAGGAGTTGGTGGGGGGCGGGGGGGAAGAGGGAAGGAAGCAGCTCCCGTCCCTTCCATCCCTCACAGTGCCAAAAGGCTGCTGCTGGCCACATTCTGGTATGAACCCTGGCAGAAATCTGGGGGGGAAGGGGCATGTGACCCTGATTGCCCACAACCCCCCATGTTGCCTCAGGAAGATGTGATGCCAGATATCAGGAGAGGCGAGTCTGTCTCGGGGGCTCAGGTCGGTCGGTCACTCCCTCCCCCCATATGAGAGAGGTATATGGGAGTGTGTGTGCATCACCTCTCCCCATGTGTATGGGGGAGGGGAAGGGTGTGTGTGTCACCCCTCCCTGTGTGAACCCTAAAGTCTTAAAGATAAGAAGAATCCAACTGCTCAGTATTTCTTTTTAACGGGCTCAGTCAACTTGATGTTAATTTGAATGTTTGTACTGCATCATTCTGATTGACTGCCGCGGAACTTACTTGAATACGAGTAATTTTACCAGGTGTCCCATATTCACCATAGGGAAATATGGACACCTTATGCAAGAGCAGGGTTCAATTCTAATTTGGGCAATTACATTCTGCATATTTGATGTGCTATGGTAACGCTGCACTTCTTGTCCTAAACTGTCATGTAGTGCGGCTCTATGATTTTGAACTTGCTACCGTGTTCCTGCCTACAGGCAGAACTGTGGATCTTATTTCATCAGCAGAATTTGATTTAATCCTTTTTGCCTTAGCATCAGAAACAGCAAATGGAGCATCAGGAAACAAGTAAACATTTCTTCTTAGGCTCATAGTGTGAGAAGGAATTAAACTAAAATGTTTGAAAAAACACTTAATTACCTTAAATAATTCCCTGAAGATTTTATCAAGTCCACCATTTGCTTGTGACTAAAACCTTCAGTGCTCACTCCATTGATATTGGCTAGAATATCACCTGGTAAATTTAAATACAAATAAAATGAACATCTCAGGTACACACCATTCTTTCCACAGTCTCTAAAATAAAAACTAAATGATACTGAAATAAATGGGAAAACAAACAAACAGAGCCACAAACCATAGGAAAACATGAATAGTTACCTGTTTGCAGGCCAGAAAGATGGGCAGGACTTTCTTCTTGTATTTTGCAGACATACGTGCATATTTGCAGGGAGCAAGCATTTTGGTGTTGTAATCTACGTGTCTATAAATATCAAATTGACAGTGTTACCAATATTAAAACCTCAAAATCAATGTAAAAAGTTCAATATTGCCTTACAGCTCCATCAGTGCACAGTAAGTGTTCATCTTATTTTCATTTTTTTCTTATTTTTTGTATTGCATAATGTTTTATTACTTTTGTTATTATCATAAATGAGAAGTCAGGAAGCCTGGGACAATAGGAATAGGCTATTTCCTTCTGAAGAGAGAAATGAGTGGAAACAGAAAAACATAATAAATTATCCTTGTTCATTTTATTTACAATATGTGCCATTCCTACACAACATAGTTTTAAACCAAGATGGCTACTAAACAGTAAAAAGAAAAGTTTAGGCCTATTTATACATTAACTGTAGACAAGAACAACTTTCTGGTTCTAGACAACCTGGACATAGATTATTCTCTTGTTTACATTACAACAAGCTACCATCTTGTAGGATCCAGTTATAACAGTGTAGAGTCTGACACAGCCTGGGAACATGGTTTTAAAAATTTTGGACCCATCTATGGTACCATATTTCAAATGTCATTTTAACCATCAGGTAATATTAGATGGGACAAAAGGCTATTATGAGATAACTGAGAAGCAAGGAAAATTGAACCTACTCTTGTCCTAAGTAATTTTTTAAGCGGTAAAAGCTCCGAGTCCCAAGGCACAACATTGTGTCCACACCTGCTCCAAGAAAAAAATAGCTGCCTCTATTTTTTATTTTGAAATGAATATTTATTAAATAATTATAAAAAAAAAATCAAGCAAAATCCATCATCTGTGTCACATGTACTTCGAAAAATAGTCAGACAGGTCATGTAACTGTAAATACCTAATCAAAATCTCGGTTATCTTGCAAAGACATAAGAAATAACCAGTCCTGTTGGTTGCCTGGTAATATCAATATTTAACCACCTCTTCCTACCACAATTCAGGACTGGAGTTGTGCAAAACATTAATAGTGAAACAACAATGATACCACCACTTACAATTACCATGTCCGCTTCAGGAAAAAAATTGACTGTGAAAACTTAACAAACATCACATCTACCATGATCTCTTCACCGCCATACAGTCCCTGAAATCTAACCACCAGACAGTGATCAAACCAGTAGACAAAGGGGACACCATTGTCATGGGCGGCGAATATAATAAGCCAGGGGAGGCTCTCCCATGGCTGCTGGATGCCCAGTTGAGGGAGTTTGGGGGTGGGGGGAGCGGTGGAAGAGAGAGGTTTTGCTTTATTATGCTCCATGTAGGTTCCGGGGCAGCTGAGGAGGTGGTATGTGCTATTCAGCTTCCTGGGTTCATCAGTAATCTTCCTGGACTCCCTGAACTGATGAACCCAGGAAGTTGAGTAGCAAATACTGCCTCCTCAGCCACCCCGGAACCTGCATGGGGCATATGAAAAGCTTCTTCAAATGAAAATGAGAAACATTTCCCTGTGGCTAGGCTGGGGCTCCTCTGGGCAGGTGGAGGGGGCTTGGGGCACCTCCAGGCAGGTGGGGAGGGAGGAAGGCTCAGAGCTTCGGCTAGCCCATGACTCCTCCAGCTGAGGGGGGAGGGCGCTCCAGCTTCTGGCCTGTGCGAGGCTCCTCTAGCCAAGGGGGAGGAGGGGAGGCTCGAGACTCCTCTGAGTGAGTCAGGGTCTCATGGTCCCAGCCGCAGGGGAGGGGCAGGGGGTCTCAGGACTCCGGCGGGGGGGGGGGGGGTGCAGGCGGATGTTAATGAGGCCAACTGACAACTCTCCAACATCCCCTACTATAAAGATCTCAAAGAAGATCCGACACCACACCACAGGACATCATCAAATCCTTCCCCAAACAATTCCAAGAGTAACTCTACAAACTCATTCCCCACAAACTCATCCCAAGGACCTCCTACATGCTTCCCAAGATACAAAAACAAG
The DNA here is from genome assembly GCF_013100865.1 of Trachemys scripta elegans. NCBI lineage: Eukaryota > Metazoa > Chordata > Testudines > Emydidae > Trachemys > Trachemys scripta. The sequence continues at coordinate 29,055,645 of NC_048308.1, forward strand.
GGAACACAAGCAGACTCATCCTCTCTGGCCACAGCACTCTTACTGAAGGAATATTGGGACTCATAGGAAACCATCCTCTAACCACTCACCACACAAAGGGCACAACTGACTTCCTTCACAAACTCTGCAACATTAACAACCTCCCTCAGAACACCATCCTCACCACCATGGATGTCACTTCCCTATACACCAACATACCTCACAATGTCAGCATCATCGTCTGCCTCAAAATCTTTACAAGATAATGGACTATCCACCCCAAAGACATCAGCAAACTCATCCATTTCATCCTCACCCATAACAATTTTACATTCAACAACAAACACTTTGTTCAAACCATGGGAACAGCCATGGGTACTAGGATGGTCCCCAATAGGCCAACCTCTTCATGGGCCACTTTGAAGAAGAATTTTTGGACAAACAGCACAAAACCAGTAATATACCTGATATTTTCATCTTTTGTACAGACTGTTTAAACTCCCCTCATAGATTTCCACCACAAATTCAACAACCACCACCCATCCACTAAACTCTCTCTGGAACACTCCCACACTAACATCAACTTTATGGACCACAACAAGCTTTAACAATGGAATCCTACAGACAACCATATACAAGAAACCCACAGATCACCACACCTACCTTCGTAGATCCAGTAACCACCTCAAACACACCAAGAAATCTTATCTACAGCCAGGCATTCAGATACAACAAAGTATGCTCTGAGGAGAAAGCCCAGGATATACACTTTAACACACTTAAAACCGTCTTCACCAAACAAGGACACTCCACCAGACAAGTAGATCACATCATGGAACAGGCCACCCAAATGTCCCAAGAGAACCTGCTTCAATACAGAAATAAAACCCTCTCTGACCAAATACCCCTACTTGTCACCTGCAACCCTACGCTGGAACCCAACCGGGGTATCATCAAACAATTACAACCTATACACAATGGGGACCCCATCCTGAAAGAAATATTTCCTGACCCTCTACTTCTGGCCTTCAAACAACACCCTCTTCAAGCTCATCATCAGAAGCAATTTCCCCACAGACCAGGACACACCAATTCAAAGAGACACCAGACCCCGCCAGAACAACAAATGCAAAACCTGCAGGCATATCTCCACTGCTGTGATGATCAACAGTCCCCACAACACACCTTTCAAGACCCATGGGTCCTACACATGCCTATCACAACATGTGGTGTGCCTCATCCAGTGCAATAAATGCACCAATAACAATGTGCGTTAAACCAGACAATCAATACGCTCTCAAATGAACTCACCCAGGAAAATGATAAAACACCCTATCACTTGTGCATGAACACTTTTCACAAAGCGATCACTCTATATCTGACCTATCAGTCCTCATTTTCAAAGGAAACCTGCACAACACTTTCACAAGGGAACTTAAATTCATAATCCTGCTAGACAATAACAATCATGAACTGAACAGAGGCGCTGGATTTGTGGCTCATTACAACAATCTGTAACCTACTAACCCCCTCTTTTTGTCCTATGACTCAGAGGTGTTAACGGGCCACTTTGTCTTGAATGATCACTTACAATACTGTATGTGCTAACTCCTTATGCTAAACAATGTGTTCCACTTTGCATTTAGCTGTCACACTCAGACAGTGCTTAATTTGTAATGAAAGAGGTACCAGGACTCATGCAATTAGGTATTAAAGCTTAAGCAATTTTTTTACATTCATAACTGATGCCGCAAGCCCAGAGGTGCTGGGGCTATGAACTGCCAAGTCTAGCCCTGGCACAAATTAAGCACTGCACTCAGTCTCAGAGTACCTGTCTCAGACCTGAAGAGGAGTTCTGTGTGAAACTAAGACAGCCAAAACCCACACAATTCTGAGTTTCGTTACAACCCTAAAATCCTCGGCAGGTTCACAAATTTTTCCAATCACAACATGGATCAAATGGTGAGCAAACCTGGCATGAGTTTCTAGCAAACCTGGGCTTATTTACTTATTCACGAAGAAACTATGCAACTCAGTGATTTCAACATTAGGCACAACTTATTGCTTTCAGCTAAATCCAATATTCCAAGTGAAACTCGGGGGTTTCAGAATCACACCAGTACATGCCATTTAACATTGTCCTACCAGACTGAAAGTTTATACTAGCCTGAGAAATATTATCTAGCTATTTAGGCCTCAATCTTGCACACACATGTATGTACATTAGTAACTTTTTAGACACATGCATGGTCCCATTACAACAATACTGATTGCCGTAATCTGATTACAACAGACTGAGACCATAAATGGGAAGTACTGGTAGAATCGTTCAAATGGGCAGAAACTTTCAAATGCAAAATTTTCACTGTAATTCTCATAAACCACCTGCAAATGGTAGCATAGAGATTCATATAGTCCTATTCGGGGATGCCTAAACTCACACTTGATCTTAGCCAAAAGGAAAGCTAAATCATCCTGTAATAATGAAATAGAATATCAAGGTTGGAAAGGACCTCAGGAGGTCATCTAGTCCAACCCTCTGCTCAAAGCAGGACCAATCCCCAGACAGATTTTTGCCCCAGATCACTAAGTAGCCCCCTCAAGGATTGAACTCACAACCCTGGGTTTAGCAGGCCAATGCTCAAACCGCTGAGCTATCCCACATAATCACATCTACACAATGTAAAGACTTCAGGCCAGATTTTTTTTAAAAAGATGCTTAGGTGTTGCTCCAGTCAGTGTTGCAAAGCCTAAGAATATGTCCACACTGTAGCTGGAGATGTAATTTCCAGTTCAGGCAGAAAACCCCATGCTAGCTCTAATCAAGCTATCGCACTAAAAGCGTAGCTGTGGTGGCAGGATGGACAAGCCACCCTGAGTACAATTCCATCTGACACCCTGGGTATGTAGTCAGGGCGGCTAGTCTATCCTGCGGCTCATGCCACCACAGCTACACTTTTATTTTTAGCATGGTAGTTTAATCAGAGCTAGTTCTAGCAAGGGTGTGTCTACCTGAGCTGGAAGTTACACCTCCAGCTCAAGTTCAGACATACCCTAGCTGACATAGGAGCAGGGGTGCTGGGACAGTGGGGGCAGGGGGTCATGGCCCCATCACTTTTTACTGGCTGTAAAGGCGAGCCAAAGAGGGAGGGAACAGAGAGGAGCAAGCATGGGGTGGGGCCTCGGGGGAAGGGGCAGCATGGGGGAGGGCCACGGTTCGGGTGCCAGTGGTCCTTCCACACACACTTGTAGGGAGCTTCCACCGCCACTGCTTAGGAGCCTAAGTCTCGTGTGCAGAAGTGATTTAGGCTTTTAGGAGCCTACGTCTTATTGAAAGTCAATAGGATTTAGGCTTCCTAAGAGCCTAAATCAATTCTGAAAATGGGACTTAGGTGGTGCAATGGCAAGTGAAGTAACACCTAAATACCTTCAAAATCTGGAGCTAAATCAACCTATTTCAATACCAAACAGATACTGGCTTTTTATAGACCAGGCTATCAAGTGAGAGGCTCACAGACAATGTACATTCAGGAAGATATGCCAAGAATAATTATTTTTAATCTGAATGCCACAAATAATGAAAACCTGCCCTGTCAATTCATACAAAAGCTCAGTAATTGACTCAATTATCTTCACTTCTAAAAGCTCTCCACTATTCCTGACCCGAATACTTACACACTCATTAGTCACAGAACTAAATCAGAAAAAGTTCTGCTTCTCCTAATACACTAATTTGGCTGAAAAAATTATTTATTCTCTGTGCATAAATATGGGAAATGCTTCAAAGATGTACAACAACAGCACTGTAAATAAATGGGTGGTTTCATTCCTATGTATTGCAAGTGGGGAACCAAATCCTTATGTTCTCAAATAAGCCTAAATGCTTGATGCTTCCTTGAGAACATTTCTAAATTTATTATTTATATACTCTGCTAAATATCTATCTTATTTATCTCACACCGTTAACATCAGTGATGTATTTTAAAGCTACAACCATGCCACCCACAGTAATTATGCAAAATGATAAATGGACGCAGATAAAGACTACCAGTATATAAACAAATACTGTACACGTGTGTGTGTATAGATTAGAAATACAGTATGAGGAGGTTTTCTGTGATACTTGTATTAGACAACTGCCCTCAAAATTGCATCAGTTTTGTTTTCTAGTGATCCAGATCAAAGTATTAAAGTAGTCAGCTGAAAGAGGAATAGCAAAGATTTATATCTCCCAAAATTTATAAGAAATCTGCAAAGGCCTGCCCCTGCAATCCTAGATGACCTCTGTGAGTAAACCTTACAGGATCAAGCTCTCAACTTATTATGAACCATAAGTAATTTTATTTTATTTTTATTATTTAATGTATTTATATTGACTATTGTATGTGTGTCCTTCTATATATAATATATATTATATGTTATATATATATATATTATATGTATGTATGTGTGTGTGTGTATATATAAATATATATATATATATATACACACACACAAACACACACACACACACAGTTATTTTTAAGTAAATTGCATGAAAAGTAAAATAGTTGAACTTAGTATGCTCATTATTATTATTTTAAAAATTCTTAATGTAGTTCCTCTATACACTTACTTCTAAAAATATATCTACTTAAAGTTTAAAAAGAGATTTTAAAAAGACAGTACAGTGTTTTCAGAAGAGAGCATGTGTGTGTTATTTTCCCATAATGGATCAAATATTTATATTTGATACTTGTTCTTTATCCCTTCCAAGTTTGCACTGAACTCTGTATAAAGGACATTTTGCTGTTTCCCCTCAATGTCCATAAGGAAATCCCATACAAGTTAGATACACACATTGAGGCTATAGAGAAGCGATCCCTGAGTTGGGTAACATAAGTGTCTAGAATACTTATATAGCAGCATTAAGCTAAAGAACTTTAAAACTATTAATTCTCACAACATCTCTATGAGGCAGGTAAGCACCATCGTTACCCATTTTTCAGATGGGTAAACTTAGGCCAACGTAAGCACTGCACTTGTCTAAAGTTACTCAAGAAGTTAGTGACGGGGGTGGGAATTGATATCAGGAGTCCTCTTGCTTTCTAACCCTCTATTCTAATCAGCTGACAACACCCCTTGCTTTTGGCAACAAGAAGCATATTGTGGATTCAGAAGGAGGATTAAAACAACCATGTCATGGAATAGGAAGAGCCATGGAAGTTGAGGGTATCTGGATCTAGCGTTTTGTTTTGGCCCATAATAAAGATAAGGCCACCTACAAATGTGGGATCTGGATTCAGATCCGAATCTCTTTGAAGTTCAGGTGTAATGGCTGGTGATCAGAAGATTTGGTCTGTGTCCTTCTCTATTTGTAAACCCTTTGAAATCCATCACATTCCGGGTCCATCACTTCAATTCGTCATGAACACAGACCTATAATAGTCAGTGAATTAGATAATCTATATTCACAGTGCTGAAGACTCACCTCAATTTCAAATCCAAATGTTTCATTATCTTCTTTGACAATAGCAAGAAGCCGTCTGTAAGAAAAATACATAAATCTGCATATAAAGAACACAGCACCCTATTTGGGGGGTTTATTTATTACTAAGAAATGCAAAATGCCGCTATTTATCCAACTGTGACATATCAGCCCTATCAACAGTCTGGATTCATGGCATGCACATTTACAGACAGTCATAAATCTTAGGAGCCCTTCCTCTCAATATTCAAATTACTTTTTAAACCCACCTGCTCTACACTGCTTGCTAGCTACTGTGTGCGAATGAACCACCATTCTCTGTCTGGTATCTGTGCTGTACCTACTCTTTGCGGTTAGATTGTAAGCTCTTCAGGGAATGGCTTTTATTTCATTTTCTGTTTTATATTTTTACTATCCATACATCTATAGCACAATATAAATCAGAGCAAGTATTATAGTAAAAAGCAAATCTCTTTACCTTTGTGGCTCAGAAGAGTCACTTAAGGAACTTGATCTGGTTAAAGCAAGCTGGAAACAGAAATAAAGTTTGCCATTGTCAATATGTCCATATATTTAACTTTACATATACAATGAATAAAATCAACAAGTTAACAGAAAACTACACCCTGTATCCTACGGGAGGACAGAAGGTGTTACTGCTGCCTAACCTCCCTCCGTGTTCCCACTGGTGTAGGAGCAGGTGCAGAGTGATTAGGGGATGTGCTAAATCAGGGCATCTCACATACACTCTCTCCAGCCATTCCTGGCCACCTTTGGGATTGCATTGGCTGCACGCAGGTCCCTCAGTAGAGGAGAGAGTTTGTAGCCACTTTGCAACCTCTCCGCAGCAGTTTTCATCTTGTGGGTGCTGTACCTTAGGTAATGCCTAAAAAAACAATATAAGCCTGAGATGAATCTAGTCCTAAAACTATATTGGGTAAGGGAAGACCAGAATAGAGAGATCCCGTTCAAGGTCTTGGTACCACCATCCAATGGTTGGCACTTGGGTGGTCTGTTAGTCATGCATTAATTCAACAGCAAGGTTCAGTATTCTCCATAGATCTGTTGTAAATAAAATCCCTCTGATCTTCCATACCATTCCCAGTCTCTGTGTCATTTCCAAATGGAATGATGAGGGAAGAGACATGTCTCTGGGAAGTTTGGTAGATTACATAGTACTGTACCAGTCAATAACAAAGGCACTTCTGACGCTACATCCCTCAGTAATAAACACACAGTGGCAAGTGGGAGCGGGTCAAACAGAAGAGAGAAGAGATTTCATTTTGTTAAGCCGTCTCTAGGTCCATAGCGATGGAGCTGAATTACAGAAAGGTAAACTATAAACAAACTGGATTTAATTTGAAATAAAAGTTTTAATTAAAACAGTAAATCTGATCAACCTGATGAAAATGACAACTGTAGAACCTCAGTTTTAGAAGCTAAATATAAGATTGCAAACCAATTTCCATTCCTCTTCAAATCCATTTTTTTAAAGCTGGCTGGCTACTTCTAATTAATAACTGTCAATATATAAACCTGTCTGTTTTCTAGGGCTGACTTACCATTTCATGTGTAACACTCAGTGCTTTTACAGGTCATTCATCATACATTGTTTCAGTATTGTTATGATACAGAAAGTCACCGGTAGGAGAAACATTTCCAAATGGGTGTGAAAGTCACTTAATATGATCTTTCCAGACTCTCTGATACAAAGTGGAAATACGCAGTTTCTGAATCTAACATGTGAAAACATTTTGGACATGATATACCCTTATGTGACTCCAGTGTTATGCCACTTTAAAATCTGCAATAGTCCTCCACAGGAAATCTGCAATGAATCAAGCCTTATTTAAAAAACTCTCCAATATCTGTATAGCCAAATGTCAGGCATGAACCTGCTGCTGATAGGATAAAGATGAAACCCATTGATATATTGTGTTACCACTGGCCAATGGAAGCATGAGGTAACTCACAGCACACTTTTGTACTGGAAATGGCCACCTAGTACCTTTGTGATCAGCTTTCAAAAGTTCGGGAACCGGTGCCCTTAACACCAAAGCCCTGGAGGGGTATGTAACTTGGTTAAGCGATGACTAGTATACCTGCTGAAGAGTTTGAAGGCTGTAAACATAATGGAAGGGATTGTTTAGGGTATTGAAAGCAGTTGTAATTAAAAGTAATGGGCTGAGACTATGAAGAGGGAAAATTTAAGCTGAATAATAAGAAAATATTTTTGAGAGTGAGACTGGTTCGACTGTGGATTCCACCCCCCATCACTCCACCCCCCAATTGAAGTGCTGGGAGTTTAATTGCTTGGGACATTTTAATCTGGAAAGGACAATAGACCATACTCTGTAGGGGGAAACCCTGCACTGGTTGAGTAGCTGAAGTGTTTCCTATGATTCTAGAACCTGTTTTGCATAATGTAGGAATGCCATGTGACAGTATTTTGTGGAACTTTCAGATAGGAGGAATGACTCTTAATGTTCACTGATAGGGCTTTGGAACAGAGCCTGGAGCTGGAGTGCGGAGCAGCTCCAGAGCAGTGAAGCTGCAGGTTTTTGCCTGGAGCTGGAGCAGAGTTGGAGCACAGCTCCAAAGCCCTGACTGATATTGTGGAAATTATACTGCTGTGCACTATGGAAAATGTACAACCTGATCAAAGTCTGAGCTGTGCAGGTCTGAACACCCGCTCTCTGCAATCAGGCACAGCCTAGCCTACACATGGCCAGAATCCAAAGGCCCCAGACATGCTATCTTACTAGGGGGTTGTAGGTGTATCACAAATGCATTATTTGGAATGATGTTGGGAGCCATATAATATACATGAATCATGCAGTGTGTTTTTCAAAACATTTGGGAACCCTTCCAAATGCAGTCTGAAATATGTGGAGCTCCAAGCCCAGTAAAGGGCATGGGCAGGGCTGGTTCTAGGGGCAGGAGAGCAAGGCAGTCATCTTCCAGGGCATGTTGAACTGCTGCGCCACTCAGTTCTTATTTTCTTTTCCTCTAAGGGTGGCAGGGGGGCAGGGGCTAAAAATATTTTCCATCCTGTCCAGCAAAATGGGTAGGGCTTCTCCTGGGGTAGGTAGTTCTAATCAGAGTTAATATTTTTATCGTGCCAACAGTGTATTTTAATAGCACAAATACTTTTTACACGTCTCTGGCACCTTCCAGCAGAGGACTTGAAAGCATTTTACAAACATTAATACTTAACACCCTGTGAAAAGAAGAAGAGCTCTGTGTAAGCTCAAAAGTGTGTCTCTCTCACCAACACAAGTTGGTCCAGTAAAAGATATTACCTCACCCACCATATCTCACCCCATGAGAAACTCAAGTAGAATGATCCCTGTTTTACAAATGGGGAAACTGAGGCAAAGATAATTAATTGACCAAGATCACACAAGAACCAGCTGAACCACCAGCAGGACTCAAATCTTTTTGACTCCCACTCTTGTGCCTTTACCACAAAGCCACTCTTATCTCTGCCAGCATTCATCCACGAGTAGCCAAATGGGCCTATTACCTTCTCCGCTGACACCAATGAGAAATAGAGATACATCAAAAGAACAGACCACCTGGGCTGGGATTCAGAGGCCCTCAGTTTTGGCCTAACTCTGCTCCCATTGAAGTCGATTTTCCATCGTCTTCAATTGGAGTAGAATTAGGCCAATGCGGAGCACTTTTGGAAACCCCACAATAGGAGTATTGCACCCACACAGCGGTACTTCCGGGAGTGCTGTGATAGCAAAGGAAATGCTGATTTGCTAATGCTAATTCCAGCATTTCTAAAAGCAGATCTAAGTTTCACCGGGAGTTATTGGGGTGACTAAATCCCCATGTGTGAGCAGGTATAGGAGTGTCTGTGTGACACCACTCGTTAGAGGAATACTCTTATCTCCATGCACGGTGGAGTCCAACAGCATACACACATTCACGAGGCCAGAAAACCATAACTTGATATTTCAGGCAAATAGAAAAGTATTTAAGAAATCAGGAAGAATTCTGAAAAGGGCTAACATTAATTTTAAGCAAAGATTCTTGCCAAAATGTAGATTACAAATGAGGAACTACTGGCCTGTATCACAAAAATGTCTATGGACTGCAAGTTAACATAATAAAACATATGACAGACTTCAGAGGGATAAAACTGTGCCTCATCATAAAACAACCATCTCTGTACAAATCTTATTTCAGAAACATGTATTTGTTTTTGGGGAGGAGTGTTAGATGTAGGTTGTTTGTGAGAGTTAAATATGCACATAACTTTAAACTGATCTACTTCTCTAAAGTATCCATCAGATATGTAATTCTTTGCATAGGGTGGTTCTCATAGCAAATACATGTGTTGCAATTTATTTTTAACAAACATGGTCACGTCACAACCGTTACTGTAGATGTTCTCTCTAAATCAGGCATGATTGCCATAGAAAACTGTGCCTATCACAATCATCAACAGCATTCCACAGAAATATATTAATCTGTCTAGTTCTGGTTCTGCTTTATCTTCTCCAGGATTGTACAAAGAGAAGGATTAAGCGCAGTTATATTGTTATACAAAGTGATTGCTTAAGTGCACAATCAGTATGCACATATTCTTTGATAATTTCTGTTAATGTGTTTTATGTACTTTCAATTTAGACTGCTTTACATTCGATTGTTAGATACATCCTATAAGTGCTTATTTGCCAATTCAAAGCATTAGCAAGAATAGAAACGGGCTTTCTTAAAAGTCAATTACAAACAGAAATCTGTCATGCTCTGAAAGAAAAAGAAAGAAAAGCAAAGAATATTGTATTGAGAAACAATTCAAATCAGAATCACTTCTAGCAAAATACTTCAAACCAGATGGACACAACTAATGAGAGGTGCTTTCAATCATAGATGTGGAAGGCAGTTCATGAGGGAACCAAAAGCCCAAATACTGGAGCAAAGTAAATTAAACTATCAGAAACACCCAGAAATCAAGAGAGTCTTCTCAACACAGCTGTAAACAGAACAAACCCTAATGCAGTACAGCTAGGGACTTAGCTGCAAAAGAACTTTATGTTCCGAGTTGCCCTAGAAACTTACCATATTAGTGTTTCGTTTTAAAGGTTTTAATCACAATCCAAGAAAACAAATTCCCCTTGGTGTAATTCCACTAACTGTATTAAAGTTAAACCAAGGTTGAATGTGGCCTGCTACATTCTACAACAAACCTTTAAAAATCACATGTTGATAACCTTGTAGCTTACACTTAGAAATAAAAAAAAATAATTGTTTCTCTGTGTTTTTTATTTTTATCTGTCCTGCAAAAACTGGACCTTCCACAATGTCAAAACCTGAAAACATACCTGTTTGCGTCCCCTTGGTAACGTTCCCACTGTGTTTGCCAGACTCTGAATTCTTCTATTATCCATCTGGGGACTGCACATTGGATCCAAGTAAGGTGTGTAACTTGGACTAACGCAGTAGCCCACAAAATTGGCATTCCGGTTTTGCTGAATGAGCTTTCTTAAGGACATGTTGGACGAAGGGCACTTAGACTGGCATTGCTAAAGAACATTGGTTGGCTGAGGAAACTAAAACTATAACCTCCTCTGCACGCAATCAAAAGTAGCAAACAGAAAGAGCCCATGTGACTTGTGGTTTAGGTGCATGTTACATAAATCACTTCTTGCAGATCGCCAACATTACTCAATGTTTTTTTAAGCTCATGGGAGAGCTAGGAGATGCGTTTTGCAATTAAAGAAATCTGCTTGTTTTTCCACTCCTGGATACAAGCAGAACTCACATCATGCAGTTTTTATGTTCTGTGATGGTTTGTGTTTAAAAGACCATCTTGCTTTAAAAAGGTCCCTGAATTTAACATTCATTCTTACATTTGCTCCATGTCCCTTCATATCCCTCAAATTATCATTGACATAAAAAAATAATGTTTTTGCAAATAATGACTTCAGTGACGATTTAGGGACATCAGAAAGAATTAAAAGGACTTGTCGGAAAGTATTCACTGCAAGAAAGCACTATTCCTGAACAGTGATGCTCTTAAAAGAGAAATTGCATTTTGCTATTAATTATCAATTCTGTTCCAAAAAGAAAAAATTATGTAATTCCAGGCAAGCAGGAAGGCGATACCAGGCAACCCATAGACAGAGCCATGAGGGGAGGAGGAGCATGCCAGTCAGTTCACAGTCAGAGAGGGCCATGGCATGAGGATAAAGTTAGGTATTTCACAGCTCATGGTCAGTTTGCTGGTAGGTTGGGCCTCAGAAGGATGGTGACACCAGGCAAGCCACAGACAGACAAGGAAGTCAGAAAACTGTTCCAAATTGGTCCCCCAACAAGTGGACTCAAATGGACAGGCAGCACTATAGCTGATAAAGGCACTCCAGAGGTCCCAGAGGCAGAGGTGCTGGAACAATTTGTATAGTGGGGATGCTGAGAGCCAGTGGACCAATTTATACACCCAGTATATGATGGAAACCACTTCAAGCCATGGGGTGTAACAGCAACACCAACACCCCTAGTTTCAGCACCTCTGAGGAGGCTCTACCACATATATCACACATCAGTCTGTCACTACATACACTGCATACTCACCAGATATTGAGCACCGTATTGCAAACAATGGCTCAGACTCTCTCCCCTGATACAAAAGGGCACGATACAGGTTGTATGTGGCCAGATAGAGAGGATCTCTCAGCTAGTGTAAAGTCAGAGCAGGACTGGGACCACCATTCACTTGTACATAGGCCGCCACACAGATGGTTGATTTTTGTAAATATCCATAGCTTGAAGATGGGATTTTATAACTGGTTCCTTTTCCTTGCACATTTTCGCTGGTATTGTTTCCATTTGCTGCTGGGACGTGTGAATGGGTCACAGTTGGTTGGGGTTGTTTTGTTTTGGGTTTTTTTATTCTCTGTTTATTTTAAACTTCCTAGCGCAGCTTCTTCACTGCTTGGTTCTCAAAATATTTTATTTATGGGGAAACAAAGAAGTCCATAGACCACAATTTCAGAAGTACCTCACAAATAGAAAAGGGGCAAATAACATTTCATAAACCCAAATTTGAGAAAGCCCAGCTACCAATTGGCTACAGTTAAACAGTTCAAGAAGATAAAGGGGATAGAATACAGGAACTTTCCAAACACTCCCCTCCTCTCCCCACCCCTCCCCCCCCCCCACACACACACAAAATTATCTTTGTGTTTCTTATAGCTCCTGTATAAAAGTTGACATTACCACTTTCAGACATCAGCAAAGCAGAAAGATAGAGTGTGAAGATGTCAATACAAGTATAATACAAGCCTGAGATGCTTGCCAGATCCACCAGCCTTACCTCCTTTGAACCTAACAGCCGAAAACGTGTGTGAGAGAAAACAAGGAATTACCTATGCTTCACCAGAGTTCTGAAGCTGATTAACGCAAGAAATCCAGTCTAGCCTGTCAGCCCAGAACTGCTGCTCTGCCAAGAATGCCATTTTCTGATGGCCAAAACCAGCCTCTGGGGGAGTCTGAATGGTCTGATGGAAGTTCTCTGAAATTCACTTTCATTTTTGTTCAATGTATGAAGATGAACACTTGAGACTCATGGATGAGTGTCAAACAAACATTAAAGTCATCAGGATTTGTCATCTATAGTGGTTAGTACTAGCATGCTCTTGAGATCTTGAACAGAAGATTTAGGGCTTCAGACTATCACAGAATCTCAGAAGTTACATTATTTTTTCTCAATACGTCCTTTCTATGTACCTTTAAAAAAAACGTGTGTGTCTGGAATACTCAACTACCAAAAGGAAATTTCAGCACATAAAATCAAAAGGGTCATGCATCGCACAGAATATGGATAGTGGTGAGCTAAGTGCAAAAAGGTTTAGAGAACTCTGCCAAAACTTCAGACTAGGGCAGAAGTTACAGATTCTAATTCCTCTCATCTTCTGCTAGCCACATGGATTTCAGTGCATTCTTTTTAGTATGCATAATGCAGGGGGGAATTTGATACAGTGTTTGATTTAGATCTGGTTTGTACTTCCCTTTTACTTGTTCAGTTTTAGTAAAACGCTCTGGGGGAGAGTGGAGTGAGAGTGGAATCTCTCAAAAAAGATAACTGACTTTAAATGATGCATTGTGGAAGACACAGCAGCCATATATTCATTTTAAAGCAGAGACCTGCTCCCTTTATCATCCTGAAATAGAAAGACAAAACAGAAGCTTAAAGTCAGTAACAATGTATTTGGGAAGTGGTGAATGGGGCCTCCCTTTCAAATATATAAAGCAAGTAGAATGTAATTGCTAGCAGAATTCATTTTCTTAGCTGTTGTTAATCTCTTTTCAGATGTAGTAAGTCCATTTTCCCACCTATCTGATCTGAACTCAGCTGTTTCCAGTGTCTAGCTCAAAAGGAGATTTGCCTTAGCTCTGGTTTCCTGTACAACTGTGAATCAACTGACAACCGGCCACAAGCACCAGAGTGTGAAGAGCAGTAAGGCCACCTTCAAGATGTTCTTTGCACAGCAGCACGTACGTGAATTCTTCAAGCTACTCTAACGTAGTGGTTCCCAACCTGTGGTCTGCAGACCCCCCAGGAGTCCACGGACTATGTCTAAGGGGTCCATGAAAGACAGACTGAAAACTGACTGAACAATTTTCAACTCTACAGACAATAGATTTTCAAAGGGGTCCGCACCTGCATTTGAAATTTTGTAGGGGTCTGCAAATGAAAAAAGGTTGAGAACCACTGCTTTAATGGATATCTGGGGAAACATCTACTTCACATAATCACCATTAGAATTGCTAGGGAATACCCTTATTCTTTTTTTTTTTTTTTTTTTTTTAAATATAGGGTCTGATCTTGCATTCCTTCTCAAGAAAAATTCCCAGTGACTTCAGGACAAACCCAGAGTGTTCTGCAATAATACTACAAAACATGGCAGGTTACAAGTGTGTTGTTATATGCTTTTGGACAATTACTGTATTGTTTTAAAAGTTTGCAGCAATGTAGAGCACACAATCTTTTGTGCTAGGAAGGAAACCTCGAATGGCTTGAAGTATGACTTGAACTACCTAGCATTCATTTTACATACTGAAGAGATTTGAAGCTTCGTCCAACCACTTCCCAGACATTATTCTAAAGTCCTTCACATTCACAAATCCTTTCCTGTGGTGCTTGTATACTAGTGCTGTTCAAAACAAACACCAGCGAAGACAAGTTTCAGTAGCACAAAAAGTTTTTGAAAGGCAGGTGGTCAAATCACCAAAACCAAAAAAAGTCACAAAAATGTGAAATCAGATTTAAGACAGATAGGAATTTCCAGACTGGCAAAATTACCAATGGGCTACAAGTGGCCAGTTCTTGATGCTTCGGAGAAAGGTGCCAGGATCCTCACAAATTGACTTGTTTATTTAAATCAATGTAAGATTTCTAAAATTTCCTAAGCACTGATAGCCTACACAAGACTGTCCACACCATTTAAAGTCCCATGCAGGGTCTGCATAGCAGCTGCAAAGCAGATGCCTATGTGCCATGGAAGAGGTCTTTATGCTGGCTCCAAACACTACCCCAAATTTGTTTTTAAATGGTGGTATTATCGTGACATTTGCTGCCATCATATTGTTCACTCTGCTTGTGTGTTACACCCCTTCCTCCATTCTGTGTCCATCTGCTACTCTGTGTTTATATGGTGCTAGTACAGTGAAGTCTGGATCTTGGTTGGTCCCTAGCACTGCCAAAATAAACAAAAATATTGATAATGAATCTGCTTTTGACCCAGATTCTCCACACAGGCCCTGCTGTTCCAACCCCTAGGTTAAAACAGTGACCATGGAATAACTGTACTGTAGTACCATGGCCTGCCCATGAGTTGGGGGTTGAACTCCATCATCCAAATCCAATGTCTTTTGCAGTCACTGAATTTTTCCACAGACTTTCCCAGGCCTTAAGTTTCCTGCACAAGCCCAGCTGCTGGATGTGCACAGTGGTGAAATCCAACCAATTACTTACTTGGGGGGGGTGTTTTGTTTTTTAACCAGTTTCACAAATTTTTGCCCAAGTTTGCAGTTTTAATTCAGAAAAATGTGTGAAGCAAATCAGATATTCCCCAGATGCACAATACAGCTCATCTGTTTCAGCCACTTCTTCCCTGTCTTCTACAAGTTCCTGCTCTCCTAGCATTACCAGAGGGTGACTGTGTGTCACAGAAACCCTACCCGCAGATTTAAGTTTCTTCATGATGTTCTAACCTTGGCGCTGATGCTGTTATTTTCTTGTACTTGGCACAGATGGAGTCTTTTCCCTTTATGTATAATGTGGATAGAGATGGGCCCAAATCATAGCCCAGAGCAGAACATAGAACTTTGGTGGGGTTACAAGCTGGATCCGGGTTGGACTGAGCTTTGCTGCTAACCCTTATCTCCATAATGGGCCATGCTGACTCCTGGCTCTAAAAGAACCAAACCCAGATAATAATTACTCTAGTCTCCCATCCATTGTCTGGCTCATATATTTAGATTGACAGCTCTTTTGGGCATGGACTGTTTCTTACTTGCACAGTGACTAGAACAATGGTACCCTAATTTTGTTTAGAGCTGCCAGGCTCTACCATAATACCTACTACTCAGTAGTGTAGTGGTAAAAGAAGAAGCAAGTAAATTAACCTAACCAAAACACCACATTCACCAAATGAGAAGTGGGTAAACTCCATTTACCTGGGTTTACCCTTGGTACACTACTGCTACTAATGACACAGAAGAAAATCAGGCTACAATTTTTCCATTCAGGACCATTGCTGTTCCCCTCCAGATTTAAATAGAGGGGATTCAGCCATCAATCACAATAACTACATCCTGGTATACCTTAGGTCCCACCCCTGCAACCCTTGGATCAATGGGACTACTACCATAGTGAAGTTAAATGCGTGTGCAACTGTTTGTAGGAACGAGGCCTTCATGACCATCTCTCCATTTTCCCAGGAGTACTGCCAGGGATTACAGGTTAGGGTTAGCTATCTGAATATGCTACGGTGAATAAAAGCCTGAGATTGGGGAAAACGCCCCTAAAAATTGTGCAGGCATCTCACATACTTGGGGGCAATGTCTCACATCTACAAAGAATTTATTCCACCTAAATTATCTTCCAGTTGCAGAAGATCCAGACAAATCTTAAAGAATGGAGTCCATCCCCTTCTCAATTAAAGGATGTAACTATGCCAGAAAAAAAAAAAACGATTTCTTACTGAGTTTTGTATTTTTATTTCTTGCTAATCCAAATCATTCCCATCAGGCTTTTTTCCATGCAGCTAAATTCTGTCGGCAAACAAGCCCCATGGAATGCAGAAAACGGAGAATTTACAAATCAGTCTCCTAGTCCCAACAATATCCCCAGAGGGTGAACATTAGAACCATGACATGCTGTAGTCTTCTTAGCAAGACCAAAGTGTAAACATTCTGGCAAATCAGACCAGGAGGGATGATAAAGAAAAGGACCGACCTGAACTACAATTTTAATTGCCCAGTATATGAGTTCCCAAGAAGTAGACTGACTGAATACCCAACATACGATAAAGCTGCTCTTCACATCATCGGCAATCCCTTGAGGTTGAGGATGATCTCTTTCACGGGTTTTATTTTTCATGGGTCCTTTGGTGACTGAGGAGTCTGATCCTTGAGCCACAGGCTCATTGCCAGACATTGCAGGTGGTGTCGGAAAACCAGATTGGGCCACGATTGTTGCGTGACAGTAGTCTGTCCTTTCTTTTCTGGCATTTTTCTGTGACCAGGGCAAGGCGATTTGAGGCAATTTTCCTCAAAAGTGGACATTCCTTCTCTGACAAGTCTTCGCCTGTTATCCCTATCCTGGGCTGTTGTCTCCCAGGGTGTGGTATCTATGCCACATCTCTTTATGTTTATCTTGAGGGTGTCTTTAAAGCATTTCTTTTGGCCTCCCTGTTTTTCTCTTTTGGTGAGTTGGGCATACAGCAGTTGTTTTGGTAAACGTACATCAGGCATGCACGCACAGTGCCCACTCCACTTCAGCTGGTGCTGGATAATCAAGGCTTCAACACTGAAGAGTTTGGCCTCTGTGAGGAAACTGACATTAGTGCAGTGATCCTCCCACTTGATCTTGAGGATCTTCCAAAGAAAGTGCTGGTGCTGGCATTCCAGGCGTCTTCTATAGGTCTTAGCATGGTATTAATAGTTCAGATTAGAGAGATTTCTAGCAGTCTAACAAATCAGTCCTTTTAGTGCTCAGTCCTTGCCAGTGGACCAACAAAAAAATCAATGATAGGATGGAGCTGAATGAATGCTGTTCTCTCAGTAGTGCTGGATTCTACAATTATCTAGACTGTAACATCTTTAGGGCAGGGACTCTCTTTTTGTTCTGTGTTTGTACAGCACCTAACACAATAGGGTCCTGATCCATGACAGGGCTCCTATATGTTATCTTAATACAAACAGTAAATAGAAATAAAGGAAACGCTGAAAAAGAACCAGTCAAAAACTAGTGGAACTATAGGTCCATGAATGGCGGCAAACTGATCTAACTAACAAACCCTGATTAGATCTTGATTTATCCCAGAGTACAAACATTTCATTCCGTTTAAAACCCATTCAATAATTAACGTAGTAATATTCTAATGCAGACATGACCTTTCCCTGACTATACTCTGAAAACAAGATGGAGACAAAGGATACATTTGTAGTTAAGATATAGCACTAGAATGCAGAACGAGCTGAGGTCTGTTCCTGGCTCTGCCACAGTTTTCCTATGCAACCTAGTCAGATTTCACAAGTGAAGCAGGGTTAGAACAACTCATTACTTGGGAAATTTCTAAGGTCCTGTCTAACCTATATTTGTGTGTTAATGTCTAACTCATAGGAACATAAGAATTCCCTTACTGACTCAGATCTGAGATCCAGCTAGTATCAGTTCAGTATCCTGACACTAATAGTGGCCAGCATCAAATGCTTCAAAGGAAAGTGCAAGATAATATGCTATAGACAGATTTGGAATAATCTGTCCTCCAGGAGAGTCTCCACTTAACCCCTAACAGTTAGAGATTGGTTTAAAATCTGAAGCATACGGGGTTTTATTCGTTTACTTTTATAACTCTGGATATTCTTATTATCCATATAAATGTCCAATATCTCTTTGAATCTTGCTAAGTGCAAGCTTCAGCAACATCCGATGGCAATGAGTTCCAGAGTCTAATTGTTCATGGTGTGTAAAAGAATTTCTACTTATTGGTTTTGAATTTTCTGCCTTTCAACGTTATTGAATGTCCCCTTCTTCTAGTATGAGTCCCCTTGATCTTATATTAGTTAATTGTGTTAATTGATTGACCATTAAATTAACTAATTTGATTCTAAATACAAATGTAACACTCTACAAAGGTTTGTTCCTAGTTGAGGATCACCCTTGTGCTTGGCTAGGACCGCATGAACCAAGGACCCAGAACAAATCTGCGTGTCGTGGAACTAATGTTTGTAGACTGTCTACAATAGTGCTAGTTAACTGGAAATCAGTTAACTGGAGATAAAACATGATCAAAATTCTAGTAATGACAGGGCCGAAGGAAAACCCAGGTTATAAAGAAAGCAGTGTTGGTGATTCACTAGATGGAAACAGAACTCTTCCCTCTAAGTCATTACCAAAACAACATTCCAGATTGGTGCATGGAGGCTGTGTGTTGAAGGAAGTGCCATCTCTCAAATGAGAAAAAAAATTGAAGTCCTGATCACTTGTGGTCATCCTATAAATTCTTTTCCCAATAGCAGGGAAGTTAGCATTAGTCTACGGATCAAGTCCTAGTTTGGGTAATTTTGCCTGTCTAAATCCCCCTGCAGCTCCTATTGGATATCATTTTCTTCATGTCTTTTCTTAAAGGTTTGTGTAGTATTATTCTACATTAGTAAATTGAGGTGGCCAGAAATATGGTTTGTTTCCAATGGAAGATTTTGAATTTTGGCAGAAATTCAAACACCAAAAA
The DNA here is from genome assembly GCF_013100865.1 of Trachemys scripta elegans. Taxonomy (NCBI): domain Eukaryota; kingdom Metazoa; phylum Chordata; order Testudines; family Emydidae; genus Trachemys; species Trachemys scripta. Next base: position 29,075,064 of record NC_048308.1, read on the forward strand.
TTTCAGCGGAAAACCTAAATATTTTGTCCAATTGCAAGACCTAGTGGGAGTTATCGTTCAGATGCCTTAATTCCTGTTCTCCTCTATACACCAGGGTTGCTGGTCAAACTACATCTCCCATGAAGCACTATGGGCTTCCCTTTGGAGAGGGGAAATAATGCACCTTGGAGACCCTGGTCATGGTGCAAGGTGGAAGATGCAGCCCCGCCCATAGAGTAGAAGGGGGGACATAAGGCAGCCAAAGAAACTCCCAGGAGCCACCTCAGCTGCATTTCCAAATTGAAATATTTTGTTTTTCAGGTATTCAATTTTTCAACCCAAACCACCTATTTTTGATATGGAAAGCAGACACTTTCCACATACACAAAAAATTCATTTAGTCTAAACCCATTTGTTGTCCCAAAGCAGTTCCAATGGAACATTTTCAATCAGATTTATAATTAGGTAGTGGCTGTGTTCAACCCTAGAGGTTGCTGCATTTCATTGTATATCAATAGGCTATAAAGTGTTTGAGATCGTTCCACGTGAAAAGCACTGTACAAATGTATCTGGATGGCTGATCAATGGCTGATGTGTAATGACTCACAGTGGTCTCTGTCCTTTTTTTAGTGGACAAGCGTGCACATTATACATAAAAGAAACAAAACATCAGATTCAGGCCCTTCACTTCTGAAAAGGGAGGTGACAGATATTAGAGCGAGCATAAAAACTGAAATAACTGAATAACTTCAGAGGCAAGAAGTAGTTTCTCTGGATCAAAATTGGGGTAGCAGGGGTGAAACAGCTTTCATTGCCAATGTCCATGCTGGCCCTATTCTGTGGTTAATAGAGTTCTTCATCCTAGCTCCTTTCACCAGCACTCATTCCACTTACATTTATTAAGAGCAGTTTACACATCTTCCAGTCTTCCTCCTCCACACCACTTGATTAGATGAATGCAGCTAGAGTAAAAGGAAACAAAATTATGATAGACCAGAAAGAGCCTGTTTCTCATAATACAAACTAGATAGTATCTCAGCAATGACATCTTTTTACTTGCTAACGCAAGATAAGTAAGGTGACTCAATCCCTCTTATATTTTTCCTATTTGCCATTATTTTGCTGATTATCTCTGCAAACAAATTGTGCATTTCAGTTCCTTAAGTGATTTTGTTTTAGTCTACCTTTTTAAAATCAGGTGACTCATCTCCTGAAACACTGGAGAAAAAAATTAAGATCTCCCACAAGAAAATAAACACATAAATTAGATCAACTTGCAACTCTGGTAACTGAGTATTAACAGGAGACAACAAAGTGCCCAGTAACTAAGCAACACAAACAGACAGACATTAAGATTTTCAGAATCATTTAGTTTTGTTGCTGCCACTGATGTACGTCAGGGTGGATTATGTTACCAGAATGGGATTATACAAGTAAAATGATGGAATATTAATGTGGGCGTGGCGATGCTAATATGTTGGAGTCAGTTCAATGGGAACTAGATGATGCCACAAGCATGAGCAGACTCAGACTGAGCTGAGTATTTGTGCACTTAAAAAATATGCTGTGCCTTCTCGTCTCACAAACTTGAGTCCTTACTAAACAGTACATCACATTAATAAGCACAGCATGCTGTCGGTTTATGGTCTCTGTCTTTAATATAGGATCTCTCATTTCTATACTGCCTGGCTGTCGAAGTCCTGATACCTAGAACCAAGATTAATTTAGGAGACAGCGTGGACCAGGGGAATCAGCAGTCAGGAACAGAGCTAGTCAGAACCAACAAGTCTCCTGCCAGTTCGACAAACCCAAAATTCTTTGCAAGTTTGGGTTCCTTGCCAGCTCGCCTGCCGGAGCCCCAGGTTTCCAGAATCCATGGCTCCAAGGCAGTCCCAGAGGTTCAGGACTCCTGGGCCAGCTGTGCTCAAGAGTCAGGCAGCCCAAATACCCAGCTAGCCCAGCAGCCCTGGGACAGCAGATCCTGGGAGCCCTGGCAGCTGCTGAATGCAATTGGCATTTTCACCACTGCAATAGAATGTCAATTTCAGTCAGCAGCAACCAGTCCCAGGAGCATATTTCATTTCAGAAACACCATGTGTCAGTGCTTCCGGAACAAAAGGTAGAGGATTTCGGGTTTGCAAGAAATTTTGAAAAATGTAGCTTTTGTTCCAAATTGGAACAAAACCAAATTTTTAAATGCCTAAATTTCTCGCAAACCTGGAAATCCTGAGTTTCAGCCAGCTGGAGTCAGTGCTAAATCCTTGCTCCATCATCCTTTTACTCTGTGACCATGGAAAGTCACTTAAAACTTTCCTTTTCAGTTTCCCATCTGTAAAATGAAAATATTAGGCCTGAGCTGAACATGAACTCTAGGCCCTCAGCAGCAGAAAATCTGCTTAGAGGAGTGTATTTTATGTACTTTAAAGCAATTTCTGGCATCTGGCACTTCCTGGCCCCCCAGATAGTCTGTAGCTTTAAATCTTGCAGACTCTGCAGTGCCAGAGGTCAGAAAGTCCAGTCAGTTGTAGGCCCAGCTCTGATTTCTGTAGCTGGCCCTATTTTGGTAAGGTTGGGGGACAAATATAATGCTGGTAAACTATGGAATCTGTGAAACCTTTGAAATAATCTGATATTGACCAGCAGCCAACTGCAACCAGTTGCTGCTCTATTGCAAGTATATCAAAAGAACTGTCATTTTCTTTCTCAGTACCATTATTTCTATATCAGCTGCCTGTATTGTCCCATCCATATTCAATTTCTTGGTCTTCCTTTTCTTAACTGGTAAAATACTTTGCTTTCTCCAGTGTCCTTGGTCTTATTTCCTGAGCCTTATTTCTAGTTGTTCCACAACAAAGCTGAGAAATATTGGGCCAGATTCTGCATTAAATTTCTTGGGTGCAACTCCCATTGACTTCAAGATGAGTTGTACCCTGCAACTGAAAGAAGAATTCAGCCCCTAAGTGATCTTATTGGAAAGGTAAAATAAAAATGTCCCAGTTAGTTGGTCTAGTCTGAAAAATTCCATACATTGTGAAACAGTCTAGTTTTGCTGCAGTGGATATGTGCTGAAAACTGCTGTGTAACATCAAAAAGATATCTAGTCTCCGTGTATCATGTTCTAAACGTAGGAAAACCCACAGAAGTGCCCTACAAGGTTTTGTCTATACATAAAATCTAAACTCAAACTGTCATATTTCAGCTTCAGAAGCACATTTTACAGAAAGTGGCGCCTCGTCTCTTGGACCACAAAATTTTCCATCTCATAAGTAACATATGAACCATGCAATGACTCAGAATAACGGTTTGAGTACCTAAATGAGTAAGTCAAGTGGCATTCAGTTCAGCTCCTAGCATGCCAACTAATTCTACAACCTAAATTTAACATATGCAGCTATATCTGCTTTCCCAATCAAGTTTAGAACTTTTACACAATAGATTATTATGAGACAAATAGCCGGATTTTCAAGAGGCACAGAACACCCTCAATCTTATTAACTTAAATGAGAGCTGCAGGTGCTCTGAAAATCAGGTCACTAGTCGCCACATAACTCTAGTTTATGTTAACATCTCAGATTTGCAAATATCTATAAAAGTACAAGATGACGTTTTTGTCAGGTCTTTTATGGTAAGTGAATTTTAAACAGAGCTTTACATTTAGAAGGAAAGAACCAAGTCATTTCAAAATAAATCTAATAGGGGTTTTATCAGCAGCAATTCACACAACTTGTGTAATGCAGTTTTAAACGAATACAAACCAACTCTCAAGTGCACAAGTTGGGGAAATAATTAAACTTGTGGGTGTAAATCATCCAGAGGCAAAAGCTGCATCAAAAACCAATCAGCCAAATCCCCTACTGGTATAAATTGCTGTCTCGCCATTGAAGTCAATGGAGCTACCCCAATTGAGAATCTAGACCAGGTGTGGGAAAACTACGGCCCTTCAGAAGTTTTCAGACTCCCCGGCCCTTGAGCTCTTGCTGGGGAATGAGGTCTGGGGCTTGCCCCACTCACGCGCTCAAGACAGAGAGCAGGGTTGGGGGCTTGCCCCACTCCACACGTGCCATGGCTCTGCTTGGATCCTGGAAGTAGCGGCATGTTCCCTCTCTGGCTCCTGTGTGTAGGGGCAGCTGTGGGCTCCGCACAGTGACCTGCCCCAAGCACCGCCCCCCGCAGCTCCCATTGGCTGGGAACCACGGCCAGCACCTGCGGACAGGGCAGAGTGCAGAGCCGCTTGGCTGCGCCTCCACATAGGAGCCAGAGGGGGGACATGCCAGTGCTTCTGGGAGCTGCTTGAGGTAAGTGTCGCCCGGAGCTTGCACCTCTGATCCCCTTCCACACCCCTGTCCCAGCCCTGATCCCCCTCCTGCCCTCCAAACCCCTCGGTCCCAGCCTGGAGCACCCTCCTGCACCCCCCAACCCCTCATCCCCAGCCCCATCCCAGAGCCCTCACCTCCTCCCACGCCCCAACCCCCAATTTCATGAGCATTCATGGGCCACCATACAATTTCCATACTCAGATGTGGCCCTTGGGCCAAAAAATTTGCCCACCCCTGATCTAGACCAATGCTGTAGAGTGAAAGCTTGATCAGTGTATCATGATTTCACACTTTATAAATGATTTTTAGAACATCTCATTGAAATTGCCAAGCAACATATGTATAAAGCTAAAGAAAGGCTTCCAAAGTGGAGCAAACTAATACTGTAACAAATCTATGGACACATAGGAATGTCATGATTGTCGTCACAGTAAATAGGTAAACTGGTAAATCTGAAGGGTAAATAGATGTATTTTTAAACTCAATATATTTGAATTTTCCCCTGCTATGAAAGTCCATCTGAACTTGAATTTCATACCAACCCCAGTAATCACTCATGTAGCTTTTCTGCACCCCATCTTTCACTTCCCATATAACTTTTGTAGCTGTTTCCTCTCCTGTAGTTTATATGTTCTAGCACCTGCTACATAACACAATATTAAGAATAGAAAATATGCAGATACTCATTTCATTACTTAGTGAAGCACTTAAAAAAAAAATCGCCTTGCATTTTGTCTCCTAGTCATTTGAAGTTTCACTTCCACAGCAGGAAAGTTTATATTTGTGTCTTAGCAAATACCTCCCAGATTTGCAAGAAGGAACTTGGTATATAAAACAGGATCTGGAAATTGAAGATTTGACCATATTATCAGGAGTCAGCCGAAGGAAGAAATAGCTTTGTGTTCATGGGCAAATGCCAACAAAATGTTTTGCATATGGTGTTCAGTATTTCTTCACTTGCTGCAGTGAACCTGTTAATGTTCTTTTCTGCTGCTAGTGAATCAGACTCAGCAATTCTGGCTTAGTACCAAAAGGCGTTTGCCCTTTTATACATATTGGATCTTGGCTTATTCGACCATTACCTCTATTCCTTTCGCTGTGGGGTTGAAATGAAAAACAACATTACAGTCCAGGCTGCTGTCATTGTGGGTATTCAAAGAATGTTAATATCATTACAGAAATCTATAATGAGCATGACCTTGCACAAGCTTGCCAGTCTCATCTCACTTCTTTCCCTGTTGAAACTAGATTGAGCTAAACTCTTCAAATGTCTCTGTATACAACCACTACTGCAATGTCTTGGTCAATCCACCAGATGGCCTGCAACTATCTAGCCCTACTTTTTTCCTACTATGTTTTTAATCCTTATGTCTCTAGAAATAAATTTCTAAATAGGAAATGTAACGCTGTTGTTGATGCTGCAATATACCTGTGCCATGAGAGCAGTTTTCAATAGACCATCCCTCAGTTTCTCAGACTGGCTTGAACCAAATCCAACTTCAAACACTGCCCCATTCCCTAAGGTTGGATCTGGATTCAGCTCTGAATTTTCAACTCAGTCATATCATGATTATTTATTGAGTGCCAACCATGTGCTCAGAAACCTGCCCTTTGGAGCTTATTTTATTAAAAGGTAGGTTGTGACATATCAAAAGTACATCTTTGCAAGACTTAATATACAATATGTGGATCATTGAGTTAATTCAGTTATTACAAATTCACTTAAACCTCTGGAAGAAATGAATATTACATTTTTGAAAAGCACAAGTGTAGAAAGATTTTAAAGAAAATTCCTGCCTTCTCTTTAGAGTTAGTTTTTATTTCTTCTGGTCCCGAACACGGGACAACTCTGGGCCAGATCCTGCTCTTATTCACACCGGTATAAGTGAGCACAGGATCTGGTCCTGTCCCTGAACTCTGTTAGTAAGTGTAGCCACCTGCCTCTAACTTCCAAAGGCATAATAGAGTGCACTGGCTAAGAGACAAATTCATAAGATACTGTCTTGTGATTTACATTGTTGGAATAAGTTAAATTCAGCAAAGGATACAGAGGTATTTATAGAGGCCACAGTGAAATGCTACAATTCATTTAAAAGCAAGTGAAATAAATGTTGAGGACAGACATTGAATCCATATCCAGAGCATAATAAAGATATTGTATAGACCCATTGGTTCTGGACAATTCTTGCTTTAGTTCTGCTCTTTTGTCCCTTTATATTTTCTTTGAAGGCTTTTACTTCATACTTTCGCTGGCACTCAAACTCACACACTTCCCTAAATCCCACTATCCATCAGTCCCTGAAAAATCCTAATAAATAAACCATACAAATTAAAAGAAAACAAAAATGGCATTAACAAGAGCCAGATTTAAAAACCTCAGGGTCGCTGACAAATACATTCCTGATTTGTGGTTGCAAAAGTGAGAACTACATACACTACTTAGGGTACACAATTGTACACAGCCCCTTGGCTTCTTAAAAAAAAATCTCTCTCTAATACCTTCTGTTTCTCTAACGCCTTCCATCACAAACACTTTACATATTATATGCAGAACCACTAAGGCCAAGTCTATACTTAAAACTTTTGCTGGTATAGTAATGTCTGTAGGTGTCTGATGGTTTTTATGACATTTTTATATAGGCAAAATCCCTCATTGTAGATGCAACTATCCCACCAAAAATGTTTTTTCCTGTACAGATTATTTTGTTTGAGGAGCTATACTCATCAAAAACACTCTGTACATACATACACCACAACAACATGGGGCTTCATTTCACCAAACAGCAAAGCTGCTCTTTTTCCTTCATGGTAAAAAAATATCTGAAAGAGAAAATTTACACATGCAGCTAAAGGGCAAAACTTGATTTCCTCTACACACAAGATTTTTTCATCCATCAGCAGTCTGAAAACAGATGGGATGACACATTTTACTGTACTCCAGCAGATGGCAGACTGCTCTCACTAACAAGCAGCAGACAGTGCCTTTCTAGCAAAACAACCAAAGGCAGATTAGACACTGTTCAGAACTCCTAGTTCAATTTAAGAACTTAAAAAACTGTTTTTAAAACAGAGGCATATGTGGCAAGCAAAGAGTTCCCTAAAATATGTAGGGTGTGATTATTACTATGATTGTGTGGACAGTGCCCAGAGTGTGGTTGGCATTTTCCAGATATCAGAGAGAGCTATGTCCTGCCTTTTTGTTTTTAATATACATACATATACATTTGTAGAGCTGGTAAATAGACATATACACACGAGCTCTACACATTTGAATTAGGCCTTTTTAAAATCATTGATAATTGCAACCACAACAGTTACTTAGGGGAAATTTTTCAAAAATACCTAAGGGGCTGAGGAACACAAATCCTACTGAAAGTCAGTTCATAGACTCATAGACTTTAAGGTCAGAAGGGACCATTATGATCATCTGGTCTGACCCCCTGCATGCTGCAGGCCGCAAGACCCTTCCCTGGACTCTGCCGTTGAAGTCCCCAATCCTGTGTTTTAGTGACTTCAATCGGCTGAGACCCTCCTGCTAGTGATCCCTGCCCCAGTTGGACATGTGCTCCTAAATTTTGTGGCTATTTTTGAAAAATCTTTGCCTTAAATGTTCTGACACCAGTTGCCTCTTTAATGTTGCTTAGTTCATGTTTGCAAGCAATTACGAAGTTCCATCATATTATGTTGTCACTTGGGAATTGTGATTACCATACCTAATCTTCAGAAGCATGAGAAGAAGGATGATGATTTCACTGAATTCCATGCTAAATGTGTTCGGCATTTTGTTTTGGGTGATTTCATGCCTCATGAGTGTCACATGCACTCATAGGCACAGCCACCACTGTCAGGACATCAATTCCCTTTGTGGCAAGGCACCTCCTTCATCCCACTAGACTTAGCATTTCCCCCTCTGGCAGTGGCGGGCCTGGGATGAATCAGCCCAACTCTGGGCAGTGTTTGCCTCTCCCGCTTTGGCCGTATTTTCAGGGTAGGCATCAGGGTCGGCCTAAGTTAGGGTGACCAGGTGTTCGGTTTTCGACCGGAACACCTGTCGAAAAGGGATCCTGGTGGCTCAGGTCAGCACCGCTGACCAGGCTGTTGAATGTCCAGTTGGTAGTGCTGCGCAGCGGGGCTGGCAGGCGCTCTGCTAGTCTCCCACACCGTGCAACTCCCAGGAAGCAGCCGGCATGTTCCCCCTCCAGCTCCTAAGCATAGGTGCAGCCAGGGGGCTCCGCACTCTGCCCCCGTCCAGAGGGGCCACCCCCACAGCTCCCATTGGCCGGGAACTGCAGCCAATGGGAGCTGCAGGGGCAGCGCCTGTGGATGAGGTACTGCGCAGAGCCACGGGGCAGTGCCTGCAGACTGGGCAGCATGCAGAGCCGCCTGGCCATGCCTCTGCATAGGAGCCGGAGGAGGGACATGCCACTGCTTCCAGGTGCTGCTTGAGGTAAGCGCCGCATGGAGTTTGCGCCCCTGATCCCCTCCCAGGCCACAACCCCTTGCTCCAGCCCTGATCCCCCCTGCTGCCCTCCAAACTCCTCAGTCCCAGCCTGGCCCCCATCCTGTACCTCAAATCCTTCATCCCCAGCCCCACCCCCACCCCAGAGCCCACACCCCCAGCTAGAGCCCCCTCACAAACCTCCATACCCCAACCCCCTGTTCCAGCCCAGAGCTCTTCCTGCACTCTGAATCCCTCAGCCCCAGCCCAGAGCCCCATCAGCCCCTCCAAATCCCTCAGCCCAAGCCCCACATCAAAGCCCGCACCCCGAGCCGGATCCTTCACCCTCCCTGTGCCCCAACCCCCTGCCTCAGCTGTGTTCCCCCTCCAACCCTCCAAACCCCTCATTTCTGGCCCCACCCCAAAACTCGCACCCCAGCCCAGAGCCCATACCTCCTTCCACACCCCAACCCCCTGCCTCAGCAGAGAGCTCCCTCTCATACTCCAAACCCCTCTGCTCCACCCCCCAGCCCCCTCCTTCACCCCAAGCCCCTGATCCCTGGCCCCACCCCAGAGCCCACAACCCAGCCAGAGCTCTCATCACCTGTCGCATCCCAACCCACTGCCTCAGCCTGGAGCCCCTCCCACACTCTGAACTCATTTCTGTCCCCACCCCCAAGCCCACATCTCCAGCCAGAGTCCTCACCCCCTCCTGCACCCCAATCCCCTTCCCCAGCCCAGTGAACGTGAGGGTGGAAAAAGCGAGCAACAGAGGGGGGGAAATGGAGTGAGGAGGGGCAGGGGCAGGGGCAGCACACGGGACAGAGGTGTTTGGTTTTGTGCAAGTAGAAAGTTGGCAACCCTAGCTTAAGGGGCGATCCTCCACCAAACAAAAAGGAAACAGTCTCACAAATACAAAAACACAGCAGGATACCTTTTCCCCTGTCTCATCACTGGGGCAGGGTGTTGTCCTGTTTGCCCCTGGAGTGTCAGTCCTTCCCATAGCAAACACTCAGGCTTGGCTTTTTCCCTATGAGAAGGAGCACAGCCTCTCACCGTGGAGAAGCTTATTTCCCTGCTGCAACTAGCCTGGCAGCAGCTTGTTGCTCTCCCTCATCTCTCACCAGAGGAGGGGTTTAAAAAGGTCCCTTAATTGGATTCAGGTGTCCCTAATTGACCTGAGGTAACCCGTGCTCAGCTTGTTAGGGAAAAGGGCCTTTAACATTCTAGGGCTAACATACTGGCCTTCCAGCACCCTCTTGCAGCCATCCAGCCTGATTTTGTCACACCTTCTTTAATCTTTTCTACTTCGGGTCCTCTCCTTTCCCACCCATGGGCCCCTTCTCTGCCTCTTCTTCCTAGTCCAAACCATTTCCTCAGGCTCATATGCTGACAATATACATTTCTATATGTATTTAAATGTGTTAATTAAATCCAGGGACAACAGTGACAGAGTCCAATAAGGACTCATATGGATAGACTTTAAAAAGTGCTACTAAGTTCAGGCTAATTTCTGCTAAACAGACTCTTACTCTAGACCAACTCCAGTGAAATCAATGGAGTACTCCAGATTTACACTGTTATAAGAAGAGAGAAGAGAATTTGGCTCATCAGCTTCATACTGAAGCCCAAACAATGTGCAAAACTCATGGGTGATGCTTTAGGGAAAGTCGAATACCTTGGCTAAAACAAGGAGCACCTAATGCAAGCCATATTCTCCCCTCCACTTAAGACATACAGAGAGGAGCAAAGAGCCCTAATCACAAAGAAGATCAGAGTGGTAGGTACTGCATGGAAAGGAAGGCAGATACATGCTTTGGTTTCCCAAATGTGGAGCCGCCTGTCCTCTTGATGGCCACTATACAAGCTTCCAGGTGAAAACAGGGTGGGAAAGGAGTGTCAGAGCCACGGGAACCTCCACTCTCTGCAGCACGTTCCCCCTCCCCTCCCCCCGGGGCTCTGGAACTGAGGAAGCAAAATGATAAGTTACTGCTGCTCAGGACATCAGTAAACGGCCTCCCCACCCCCAGCATTCAGAGACCGCAGAGAGTGGGCAGAAAGGCAGCCAGTGGCAATTTAGCAGCCTTTTTAGCCAATCTGCCACTGGAGCCTGTGGAAGAGTGGAACGTCCCCATTTAGAGCCTAAAATCTATGGGTATGCACAGAGCATGAGCTTTAGGATCCAGCAGAGTGAGGTGTGTGGGGCCCACTACACAGTCTCCCCTATTAGAGAGGAAGTTGTGGCAGAGACACAGGTGACAACACTGCATCTTACGCAAACATTTTAATTTAAGTTTTCCATGCCAGGCAAGATGTAACCCAGTATGCTCAAACTCCTAAGACCTTTGTCTGCTGAGTATAGAAGGTGGTTTCCAGGACCCACTATTGAAAGAGAATGCAACAATGCAAAAAGCATTATCCAAGCTCTGGACAATACAACTATTTTTTTTTAATTAATTTAAAATAGAATTTTAGGCTTCACAGAAACAATGGCGAAGTACTTAATTTATTACAATTGCCACTTTCTGAAAATCTAATATGTGAATTATGCATATAAAATACAACATTTAAACAACTATTTACATCCAGAGGCAGCTGCAATATTAAGCAATAACATTAACCAATTTTTTAAAAAATAAATATTTTTTACTTGCTACAGTATATGCTAGGTTAGATATTTTACAGTATGAAGTATGATTTAATCACTTTACCAAGTTCTAAAATATTCTGTTACTTCTAGATAAAATATGAATATTTCTATAAAATGCACAGCTTATACAGAGACTTGTACATTGCCAAACACTACACATTTCTCTTTGGGGACTGAGCTCCTTAGAGTTAGTCACTAAATCTCAAGGGTTACGTTTAAAATGCATTCAGTCTATTTATCCACAAAATACATTCAAAACCTTTGGATACAATTTATTGCACGTCTCATACTGTAGAAATATTTTGTACTTTTTAATGCTTATTTCCCTGTACATTCATAACTGGTGCAGTCTAATAAAAGGAACGTTTAAGTCTTTCTAAAAACTTCATGAAGACAAATGTGTCTCAAGAGATGATCCTTACCACAGTATTTCAAATCACAAATATATAGCTTGCAATATGCAGTTAAGATGGTTTTATTTTATACAAGGCAACTAATAATTAGTTCTATTTCTTATATAGAACATACTATAGGTAGCATGGTGCTTTAGAAACCAGCAAAAACAACTTTATAAAACTAGTACCTGAACAATGGGATTTTTGTGAGCCACAAGCTTCACATATATATAGAGAGAGATGCATTCTGCCAGCATCGTTTTCACAGTAAATTCTATTTTATTTAGGTTGCAATCCTGAACTCTTGCCTCAAAAACGTCCCATTGGGTCTGATTCGGATCTCATATGAGGCTCCGTTAACTCCCATGGAATATGCTGGTGTTACTGAGATCATAATCAGTCCCACTAACTTCAGTGAAAGATTTGCCTGAAGACAGCTCAGGCCTTTGGGGCAAACCTTGCTCACTACATCTAAGTAATCTTACTGCAATCAGTAGCAGCCTGATCCCTGCCTCACTGAAGTCAATGGCAAAACTCTTAAGGAAGTCCATAGAATTTGGAGCTGGCCCCAGCTGAGCAGAAGTTTACAACATTACAAATAAAAAGTTAATATGTATAAAGTTAAACAGAGGGTGTTTTAAGGCAAGTCTGAGATCTTGTTTCAAATGCTGATGAAAATGGGGCCAGATTCTGTTCAATCTGCAATGTGAATATCTACTGTATATTCTACATTCTTTATCTGCAGAGCAATACAGACCTTTACTATGGTAAGAGTCTCACACTGCAAACTGGAGAGAAGAATTTCACACTATTATTGTAAAAAGTTTTTTTCTCTTACTTAATTGGCCTCTCAGAGTTGGTAAGACAACTCCCACCTGTTCATGCTCTCTGTATGTGTGTATATATATATCCTTAATACATGTTTCACTCTATATGCATCCGAAGAAGTGGGCTGTAGTCCACGAAAGCTTATGCTCTAATAAATTTGTTAGTCTCTAAGGTGCCACAAGTACTCCTATTATTGTAAAAACTGTGATACAAGTTCCATATTCTTCATTCCTAGATTATTGATAATTATTGATGTGAGGTAATAAATAATTGTAACAGAGAATAGTGAAGTAACAATGAGAAGGCTAGTATTTAATAAGGGCTAAAAATATAGGCTCAACATAGGATTAATTCAGATAAATTTGGTTTAGTGCAAACAAACAGCAAAACAATGTGAGGATTTTAGTTTGTGGCATTCACAGAGGAAACTTAAAAAAAAAAAGTCAGGTGCTGCAAAAGTTAAGATTTAAACCATGCAACTTTAATGTTGCATTAATGCAAGTTTTTACATTTCATTTTCTGGGTTTTTATTAAAAGGAAAAAAAGAGTCCCTGGGTCCATTAATAGGCAGCAGAAATTGGTAACTTGTGCCTCTTTATGTTGGTCACACAATAAAAAAAATATTCAGTTGTGAAATATTCTACTAGTTTGAGATAGCCCCTGTCCCAGAAATGAGGAAAACCAGGAGAATCAATCACTTCTCACAAACAAGTAGTTTTCCCCACTGTAACTCAAAAATGGCTCAATACACAATCTGCTCAGATTTAAAAAGAGAGAGAATGAGCTTATCTTGGGGCAGAGACCAAAAAAGAAAAACAGGTCTCCCCTTGGGCTGGAAATTTAGGAAATCTTTTTGAAGCAACCTATACAATTCTTTAGGAGGAATAGAATTCAAATTCCAGGATGGTTCAATAATTCTACAGAAACGTTTTAAATCCTCTATTAAATTCTATACGATTTTTCCATAAGAGAAATGGAAACAAACAACAAAAGGAGAAAATAATATAAATAAAGAAAAAAGGACCTAAACTGATAGAAGCAAGAGGTAGAAAAACTGAAGAAGTAGGGAAACAAAGAGAATCATGAAAATGCAGCTAAGAAAATAGATAAACCTATATATATATAATTTTATAGAGAGTGAGAGCATAAAAAAAATGAAGTGACATGACTTGGAAAACCAATTTTGAATAAAATGAGTTGGTAAGAGGCAGGACAATTTATTTTGCACATTGGAAGATGAAAGCAGATGAGGGAAAGGTAGAATTATATCATTATTTGTTTTTCTTTGTAGTCAGAAAATTTCCTATCAAACTTGTTTCCTTTCTTTTACTATGTCATGATAAATTCATTTGTTGCCTGTATTTTCACTAGGGCACTACAGAATCCCGCAAGTGCTTGGCTCCATCTGTAATTTTATTCTATGAACCACTGTAATTAATGTAGTCTAAATGTTAGGATTTTGTGGGGTAGCAATTAGATTGGGGCAGGTGATATTTTCTAGCATTTAGTAGTCAATCTGCAGCATAGAATTTAAAAAGCACATCATATTTATAATAGAAATCTAACATGGGAGTTATGCTTATAGATGAAGGACAGTTACTTAGAATAGAAAATCCTTAGCAAGGATACTCTCTTTATTATCTGTAGCGATCAATGCACATCTAAGCCACACTCCAAAGAATAGCAGCATCAGCAGCCTTGTTTCTTTAAAATTCTCTCTGTGCATTATTTAATTCCAGTTTAAATAATAACGCTGCCTAGATTTGATGCAACAACAGGTCTAGCACAACTTCGTGTTACTGAAAAAAGGAAAATTGCAAGATTAAAACTTCTGAGGAAGGCAGTTGTGGGTTCAGTTTTTATTTTAGTATCAGATACTGTACACAGAAAAGTAATATTAGTACAGAACAAATAGTAGGAATCCAAAACTGCATTGGAGCCATTTTTTAAAGTTACTTAAAATAATTGGGTTTACACTGGATTTCAGAATACCAAAAGTGATTTTGAGTAAGAATATTAGACATCTTTTTAATAGATCCTTTTTGTGCTATAGACCATTTTAAATTTTTTCTCTTGGTGTCAGTGTGTTGTAGGGGAAATTCACAAATATTTTGTTTCTTTATTATATGGATAAAGCCTCAGGGAATAGTGAGAATAATACATAGGAGTTGCTGGATGCTGAACACTTTGGAAAATCTAGCCCCAATTGCAGGCACTGATCACTGTTGAAAATACAGGCACTGATCACTGTTGAAAATACAGCCTCATATTAATAAAACCGTATCTGAAAAGTTATTGGAAGTACTTTGAGCTTGATCTAGCTCCCACTGAAGTCAGTGGGAGGTGGATCAGGCCCTTTTCACAGAGAAATTCCTTGCATTTAAAAACAAAAATTGTCAAGTGGTTTTGAATTAGTGTATGAGCTCATATGCTGGATTCTTCTATTTTTTCACATTTGCTGATATTAAAAAGATCCAAATCATCTTTAACATTTGTAAACAGATAAAACACAGGACTAAAACAATTCTCTTGTAACAGAATTGTAGTGGTTGGTTACTTTTCATTTAATTTTCAAATAAATATTGTAGATTAGAAAGTGTGCATGTGACAAAACTGCCTGGTATAATTTACACATATGGAACATATAAAAATATTAAAAATATATATTCAGTTTGACTTTAAATCAAAACATACAGAAATAAAACTTAATAGCTATTAATTAGACACAGTCTAAGATTTTTAAAGGTATTTAGGCATTGTTCTACTCAGCACAGCAATACCTAACTGATTTAGGAGCCTAGTCCCATTGACTGTCATTTTTTAAAATGAGACTTTGGGCATGTAGATAGGCCCTGTTAGTGTGCAGCAAGCCCAGGTGTAAATCTAGAATGGTCTAGCCTGCCATGCTACCTCATGTTAAAAATTATTATTTTAAAAAGTGACTTAATGGTACTGGGCTCCTAAGTCAGTTAGGCATTGCAATGCTGAGTGGAGCAACACCTAAATATCTTTACAAATCTGGGCTCTACCCTTCAGTCTAATTAAAGGGCCACAAATAACTAAATCTTCACCTCACTTTAAGCAGTGTAAAGTGACTGTATAAATTCTATGAACATGTATGCTACATCTCACTAGTATCGATTTAAAGAACAAACAACATCCACTGCACCAGAAATCAACATGTCAGGATAAAACAAGGATCACTGACACTGCTGACTGAAGGCTACATTCCTGGTTTTCCACATAAAGCAGAAGTCAAAAGACTCAATGACAGAGATTAGTCACACTCACAAAAACTATCGAGTATCTATATGCTATGTAAGATCTCTTGTAAAGATTTCTCTCTACACCATAATAAAAGACCATATTGCCCCAAATCAGAGGTGTTGTGAAGAGATTTGTAGATCTAATTTTATATTTCCTGGATTTTGTGGGTTTAATATATATATATATTACAATGGGTATAAGAAATTATTTTTGTAATAAAACAAAATCAAAGACATATGAACAGAATCTGTCTCAAAGTTTATGAATGTTATTTATCCACATACCTTCTAATCCAATACAGGAAATCATGAAATACCGGAATATTTACGAACCTTTGAAAATGCCTACTGATACTACACTTTTGTAAGCTAACATTATGGTGAAAATAACTATTCAGGGATTGTTTTGATGTCCTGTTAGTTATTTACCTGATACCCTGGGGCCGTTAATGAGATGCATATTTGACCCTTCTGAAGAAATCAGAATGGTCTTACTTCAATGAGCACTTTTGGACAATGATGCTGGAACGGGGGGGGGGGGGGGGGGCGCCCCCCCACACTTTTTAACATGGGTGTAGTTTTGGGGGGGGGGGGGGGATTTCCCCCCCCCCCCCCCCCAAACTGCAAGCCTTGGGCAGGCTTAAAGCGGCAACAGCAGGAGCTTCACTTTGCACTGTGTGTCTGGGGGGGTGATCAGCTCCCCCCTTTCCCCCATGAAGCACAGCCCCTTACCTGTGCTACTCCATGCCTGCCCAAGGCTTGCAATTTGGGGAGGCAATGCCACGACAAAGTGCAGCCCCTACTAGCATTGCTCTACACCTGCCCCAGGTTGCAGTCTGGGAGGGGGAGGGGGGGAAGAGGGATGCTAACACTGCCTCCCAAACTATACTCATGTTAAAAAGTAAGGGGGAAATGGTCCCCTGACCCTTCCAGTTCCTGCACCAGTGCCGCCCCTCCACCCACCCCAACAAAGATTCTGGCACCCTTGGCTCTTTAAATCCACAGATTTTCTTCAATTGTTGCACATGCTTATTACATTCCTGTGCTAGAAACACTGAAGAAGTTCCTGTGTCTGCAGAGTGGATTGGACTTTTAAAAAATAATTTAAGTATGGGGGAAGTGGTTTGTGGGAAGGAAATACATGCCCCAAAGCCAGGTCAGAGCACAGGAACTGCAATACAGCCATTCATGAGTACTACTGCTCCAGACTATAGTCTTGAATGCTCAGAGCCGGCACTAGGCGTAAGAGCAGACTAAGCAATTGCTTAGGGCCCTGAGCAGATCAAGGGGCCCCCTAGTCACTTTTTATTATGTGTTGTGTGGGGGCGGGCCAAAATATTCCTGCATAGGGTCCCCAATAGGCTAGCACCACCTCTGTGAGCACTGTCTGTACCACTCTCTCACAGTGTGGGAGCTGCTGGTTCACAGTTACAGATCTTGTGGACTTCACCCTGGCCCCCCTCAAACACAAACATCTGTGCTGGTGTATACAGCGTACAGGTTAGCTTGTATGAGTCTCGGCAGCTGGATCAATTTCACCCAATACATTGTGCCCTTACAGCAAATAACTTTGTTAGATCTCACTCCGCAAAATACCAAAAGACACTAAAACATTGACTAATGGTCTATAAAAAGGTTGATTAAAAATGCATGCTTTTTAGATTACACTGTAGCATTCCTATAATTTTTCCCCACAAATACCAGGAAATACTGCCCAAATTACTTTTCCTCAATTTGATAAAAAGAAAAACTGGTCCTTGTTTGATATTTTGAAACACTTAGCTCAGAGTAGGTGTTTGTGGCTGTTTGATTAATCCCTGAAATAGGGGTACATAACAAAAATACCACCAAACCTTAACTACGGTGTTGCAAATGGAGCTGTTAATAACAAATATTTTAAAAGAAAGAGAGAGAGAGAGAGAGAGAGAGAGAGAGAGAGAGAGAGAGACTGACTGACTGACACACACATGTTTACTTTAGCTTCACAGTATAAATTTTCAGTGGAACATTCTTATTTGTTTGGTTACTAAATGATAAATATAATATAAAAACATATAAATGCACTTTATTGTAATATATTCTACAGGATTCTATGGGAAAACACCTAAAAAGCTCAATGAATTTGGCCTGTTTTTGGTTTGAGGCTAAAACATATATGGTTTCTTTTGCATACCTGTCTTTAACCCCATACATTCCATCAACAGTGTATTTTGGTTTTAACTAGAATAAAAAGCTTAAGAATAATAAAATAGTTTAAATATGGAATGTTGTTTCATAGCTCTTAATATCAACTTGCATTTTAAAAACCAACATGAGTTGGTGATTTGCTTTATAAAAACAGCAAAACCAACTAAAAGCTGCAGCTGGTTGTAGCCAACTTTGAAGTTGTTTTTCAGTGCTGTGGTTTGGGCACTTAAATACTGCACTGTATATATGTGAGGTAGACAGAAAAAAAAAATCACATGTAAAAAGATGGAGAGTGATTCCTTCCCCCAAATCACCCATTTAGGCTTTCGAATCTTCACGTACGCAGAGCTGTGAAATGGTCTTCTTAATGCGGAGCGCAGTCAGTCGAGCTGCCCCATTAGCATACCAGCACTCACGCATTATTCTACCCATGATTCGGAGTGCCTTAAGACAAAGAAAAAGAGGTTTATGATTAAAAATCCACTGCTTCAGTGCAGCAATCAATTAATACTCCAATGCCAGGTGTACTTTGAAATAATATTCCAGCAGAAATGACAGAAAAGTTACCTCATTGTTTTGGTTCAGTCAAAGAGAAAAAGAATACTTTGATATTCAGTGCTATCAGGTCCATTTCATTAGATTCACCTTAAAAATGCCACTTTCTTGCACTCAGCAGGGGAGGAGTTTTGAATGGGTATCAGGGGATGCCACACAATGCCAGCAGTGGGTATTTGTGGGGAGAGTGGGAAAAGGGGTACAAGAGTGCACACAAGGCGGAGGCAGGACTACCCACCTCCCTAAGGCCTGCTGCCTTCCCATATACTAGAGAGAAGGGTTTGGGTTAGCAATTGGCTCCAGAGTGACCCAACCTGCACATTTAAGTTCTTCCACGCTTTTCAAAAGCCCCTTGCTTCTGCCAGCTGAAAAGCTAGACATCCAAATCCCATTGAAATACAATGGAAGTCTGGCACCTAACTCCCTTGGGCTACTTTGAAAATCTCAGCCTTAAAGAATACATTTAAATATTCTCCTAAAAATGGGGGGTGGGGGTGGGGAGGGAACTCACCTCACAACTTTGCCACTGGTTTGGGATATTTGGTCTAAGTTTCTGTTCACAAACTACCCTTCTCATATCTTCTATTGAGGGATCCGAAGGCACAACATCATAATAAGGCAACTGGTACTCCTCAATGATTCCTACAAGAGGAAAAAGAAACGATAATCTCTAACTAGGTTCCATACTAAACATCACTGTCCTTGTGCTCACTCATTTAGATACACCTGTTGAGTTCTGCGATGGAAGAGCCTTACCCCCTTCACCAGAAAACCTTTTGGATTTCAGCAGTAGTTAGGCCAAAAAGACTGGAGGCAGCCCTGGGAAGAACGCCACTAAAGATAACAAAGATAACACTAAAGATAACAAAAGATAAGGTGAATGGTCTTGGGTCCTTGGGAGAATGGGGCTCAGGAGTAAAGAAGATCTGGCTGAAGTGGGGAGAGAATGGAGTTTCATCTTCTTGGTTCAGAACCATATAAAATCCAAACTAGTAGAGGTTTCTTTGTTGCCAACCCTTGCGACCTAAACTCTACAGAATGTGAGCAGGTCTATTGCATTCCCTGATAATCTGAGTCCCTTATTTTCATATTGCCAGCACACAAGTTCATCATCATGGGAGGTTAGTTTTGTGGGTTTTTTCAGATCAAGATTTTGAAAGATAAACTTCCTGCAGATTGGAAACCGATCAGTAGGGAAACTGCATGGGAGGAACTGGTTTTCTAATGAGTTCTACTATATATGTTAGTTTCTTTGACAGGGGAAGTGAAAAATAATTTACTTATGTTTTGTTGCTTTTGATATTTCAGAATAATTAAATCAGCTAGGCATTAACTGCTATTTATTCACTTGTTAACTCTTTCATATCATAGGGTTACCATCCATCCATATTTCCCCGGACATGTCCGGCTTTTGCATCTCTAAATAGCCGTCCGGGAGGAATTGGTAACAAGGTTAAAATGTCCGGGTTTTTTTTCTCCCTCGCCTCCCTCCCTCCCTTCCATGCAGAGTGCAGCTGCTGATTGGGCAGTTGGACCAATTGAGCCACTCCCATTGGCCTCCAGCAGCCAGAGCCCTCCCCTGCTCCCCCCTCCCTCTGACTACAGCCCTGTGTAACACACAAACCGACCCACTGGGCAGCGTGTTTTGCAAACACGTGGAGCCAGAATGGTAAGGGGAGTCCGGGGGGGGGGGCAGTCAGGGAGCGGAGGACTGTTGGATGGGACCCCGGCCTCCACCTGCCACCCCCCCTCCGCGCGTCCCTCCCCTGTGAATCCCCCCTCCCTCCCTGCCTGCCTCTCCCTTCCCTGCTTGTACTGCCAGAGCCAGAGCAACTGCTGTCTGCTGCCCCCAGGTCCTAGCGTCCCCCATCCACTAATGGGAAGACAGGCTGCCCTTACCCTGCCCTTCTATCCTAGCCCTGAGCCTCTCCAATGCCCCAAACCCCTCAGCGCCAGCCCTCATCCCCCCGCACCCTAATCCTCTGCTCCATCCCTGAGCCCCCTCCTGCATCATGAACCCCTCATCCTCAGTCCCATAGCCCTCACCCCTGTATCCCCTCCTATCCCCAAACTCCCTCCCAAACGCCTCCCCCTTCCCACACACCCCCTCCTGCCCTCAAACTCCCTCCTAAAGCCTGCACCCCCTCCCTTTGCACCGCCTCCCACCCCCAAACTCCATCCCAGAGCCTGCACCCCTCACCCCCTCCTGCACACCCACCCCCTGCCCCAGCCCGGAGCCTGCACCCTGCACCCCTCCTGTACCCTAATTCCCAGCCCAGGACCTGCACCCCAGACCTCCTCCCCCCACCCAACCCACCTCCCAGAGCCTTAGGCAGGTGTGGGGGGGGGGGTTCTGGGCACCACCAAAATTTCTACAACCCTGCCACCCATGCGAGTGGATAAGGGTCAGAGCAGTCAGGGGACAGGTAGGGTCCTAGGGGTGGGGGGTTCTCAGCAGGGGGCAGTCAGGGGACAAGAAGCAGGGGGGGTTGGGGTTCTGAGGGAGGTAGTCAGGGGGTGGGAAGTGGGAGGGAGTGGATGTGGGTGGGGCGGGGCTAGGGCGGGGCTCCCCCCCCCCCCCCCCCAGTGTCCTCTTTTTTGATTGTGGAAATATGGTAACCCTATCATATCAGTAATTGCTCAACAGGAAATTTTTAAGTCATACAACTCTTTCTCCTTCCACAATCTGGAAAATTCAGTTAAAAATGATGTTCATAAATTGTATGAACATATTTCCTTTAAAATCCTTTAAATTATTTTTATCAAGTCTGGAATGCAACACAAAACAGCCAAAAATTTTACCTCCAATTGAGCATCTTCGTGATATCTCCCAGTACACCAGACCAAGAGAGTATATGTCTGCACGTTTGAAGGACTCAAAGATGCTGATGTTCATTACATCATCAAGTATTTCAGGAGCCATGTACCTTTAAAACAAGTTACACACAAATGCACAATTTACAAAAGTTCTAACAAAGTTTCTAATATTTGACATAGAGAGGGTTGGGAACAACATGTTGGAGAGCCATCCTCAATTGCCATTGACTAGCGTCAGTGTGTCATTGACTAGCATGTCAAACAAGGGACTTTCTATAATGAAAATCCTTACATGTTGCTATATGATTAATAGCCATGCAAGTGTGAGAGGTAGGTAGCTACACTGGCCAAAGAGCTTTATTCTACCTCCATTTATATTCCATCTCAATGTTTATTTTGCTTTTCATTAATAAACTGTGCTCTACAAGACAAACTAATTGAATGTAATGAAATTAGTGTGGAAAAGCACCAAAGACTTGAGAGAGAATGAAAATGAATTCTAACCACAGTAAAGAGTGGAGTAAAGGTAGCAGCTGAGCATGCAGTCAAGGATGCAAACGTGTTGCAGTTACTACCCCCAAGAGCGCTGACAGGATGCAATGCGGTTGTAATCACTGTGGGCAGAAGGACCTAAAGATATGTGAGGTGCATAAGGTGGCAGCCCCGCCCGGAGTGCCCTCCTGCAACAGGTTGCGGCATGACAGGCATGCCTGCCTCAGTTTCCCTGTTTTAGAGTCCCTAACTCCACTTCAGGCTCTCTTGCTACACAACCACCCTCCTTAGGGCTGGTTATAACAAATGGTCCAAAATATAAGTCCCAAACATATAGTACATTTCTCATGCTAGTGCAAGCAGTCATTAAAACTCCAGACATCTTGTCTCTTGATGCCCCACATACCACACACTGGCCCCTTTGACCATGGCTGGACTTCCTGTGAGCCCTCTTCTGTCCTTGTATCATGACAGCCACTCCAGGCCTTCAAAATGGAGTACAACCCTGCTCTTCCCAGCAGGTATCCCCCACCCACCCCCAGAGAGCCTCTCTGATGGGAGCATCCTTGCCAGGGAAGCATCCCTCACTCGCCCTTGCTTGCTCCTGACTCCAACCTGGAGATGTCAGCAGGTAAGCTCTTCCGCTGCTCCCCCACCTTCAGCCCTCTCTGGCCTCGGCTCTAGCGCTCCAGCTTAGAGCCAGCAGGCAGGCAACTCCCCTCTGCTGTGGCTCCTGCCTTCAGCCCTGGCCTGGGGATGCCAGCCAGCAAACCCCTCTTGCTGTTCTTCTTGCCTCCAGCCTTCCCCCAGGAAACACCTTCTGCTTCCTTCTTGGACCTTCCACAGACATCTCTCCCATGCCCCTGACTCCCACTTAGGCAGCTCTGATTCACCAGGTCTCTTTTCTCCTTGCTCTACACCCAGGTGCCCTCTTAGCCCTGGCCAAATTGCAGTGTGCTGATAAGGCACAAGTGCACAGGCCCAGCTCCCACTTAAAGGACCAATGTCACCCTGTGATAAGGTGTTTAACAATTAGTCTTTCATCTGACTAGCTTTAGTATTCATATTAACCAGATACTTAAAGTTCTCCCCCCTCCCACCCCGATTTGAAAGTATCTTCTTTCCTTATTGGTCCTTTTGGTCAGGTGCCAACCAGGTTATTTGAGCTTCTTGGGATTTTATGCTACTCTTAGCTGTATATTTATGACAGCATGCCTGCTTCATACAGTACTCAGAAATTGCACAGAAATGGAAATCACACTGAAAAGATATTCCCTAATATTTATGGAAAAATACTTATCTTGTCTATTTAAAATGTCTTACCTTTTTGTTCCCACTCTAGGATTCTGAGGTATGTCAATTGTGTTCAATACAGCATCATGTCTCACAGCAAGTCCTAAATCTGCAATGGCACAGGTTTCATTTTTTTTCACTAAGATGTTCTTAGATTTCAGATCTCTGTGTGCAATAGCTGGTTTGCCTGTTAAGACAAAAAGGCAACTAAAAGCATTATTGTGAATCTTAAAACATAGCTTGTTTACTGACATCCCCCATCTCAACATAGAAAAATTAGGGCTGTATTTAGCACAAAATAGAGTTTCTGGATGTGTGCCAATGCTAACCAGAGGAGCCTAAAGAAGGCATCTTTTGTTCATACATTTCCTTTATTCCCAAACTGTAGTCATGTTTCAAGAACCAAAAATATCTTGTTCTCCATGCTTCTATTCTACTCAGATATGCATTGGCTGGTGCATGCCTCTTATATCCCAGGTTCTCCAATGGACATGTAAAAAAAACTAGTCAACACTGGAGAATCCCCTGGATTCTGTGGCACTCCAGTGGAGTGGACTGGAGAACTTGTGGCAGCTTCAGATAAATAAAAACCTCTATTGTATAATTTAATTAAAATGATGACAATGAAATGAAAATGAAAAACAGTATAATATTCCTTACACTGTTTGAAATTAAATTAAATTAATTTTATGCCACTCCAAAATTTTCTATTTTCAGTGTGCTGCAGAATTTGTACTGCTAGATGTTTTGGCAGCTGTGTAGACTGCAAGCACCACTAAAAATGTAATGTGTCTTACTCTCTATTTATAAAGCACCATCTACATTTAGGGTTCTATTTAATTTATTTTACAATCTTTAAAGACAGCTACTAAGATACCAAACTGTTTGTAAAAGAAGTCTTTACCATTCCTTCTGACTAATAAGCTAAAGCATTTTTGTAAATACCACCCAAAGTTTCCACTCATATTTCCTAAAAATGATATATGAAAGAGAAATACAAATACCTTGTGTACCAACTATCTCCATATGAAGGTGTGCTAGACCACTTGCTATTGAAAGTGCCAGCTTAATCAGACTATCAATGGTGACAATATTTCTGTTTAAATAATCAAATAAGGAGCCTTGCTCATGGTATTCAGATACAAGCCACAGTTGAGTCCAAGTTCCGTTATCTACCAAAAGAAAATAATATTATTTAACATTGTAAAGAACTAGCCCCATATAGATAGATAGATAGATAAACAAAAGGATCCGAATTTTCAAGTTGAGTGGATTTAAAAAAAAGCAACCACACCTCTTTAATCACTCTTTCTTTAGCCCCCATGCCACAGAAGTGGTTTCAATTCCAGAATTTCAAAGTGGATATACACACCCACGAAGGGAGGCTGCACTGCATCCATTTTGCATTGTGTATCTGGTATGTTACACAGCAAGAGATCCCAACAGATTAATGGCCAGAGTTTCATAAGTGCTTAGCACTAGTCTTCCCACTGAGAACAATGGGAGCTTCTGGAAGCTAAGTCCTTTTGAATATATGGCCACCAAAAATGAGCGGTGCTCTGTTTCCCCTCACAAGAGCTGGTGACAGTACCAAAAACCAGAGAACCAAAGGAAATGCAGCTCATTGTTCTGCAGTGATAGCAAGATCACCATCAACTCTTGTAGCTCTTGGAATGTAAAAAACATTAGTTCATCTTTAAAGGTTTTTGTACAGCAATCCTGAATTTCAAGACATTCTCATATCATACTTTACTTCCTTGGCTGTATTGCCATATTTAGTTCTTTTCCTGCTATGAAGGTATCTATATAAAGTGATCTATTTTTATAGATGTATGGCTTAAAGTGAAAGGTATAAAGCATTGATGCAGCTTGATTATCAAGTTGATAGCATAAATAAATAGTCAATCTTTCAGTAATATTTTACCAAGAATTATTCTAATTAATGAACTACCTGATAGATATAGGACTCATTTAAACTTTCACTTAAATCAGAGAGGCCCTGATCCCACACTGAACTCCATTCAAACAGACCCCTGCATCTGTGCAGAGCCTCAAGGCTCCATGCAGATTCAGAGGTCTGCTTAACGCAGGACTGAAGCCTAAAAATTGTAAACTGATCTCACAATCCTAATGATCAGATTTAAAATTAATTTTCCTAATCAGCTCCTCAAATCATTAAAAACACATCCCTGTGTTTTAGCAAATTAGAGCAGAGGTTGTGGAAAAATCAATTTCATTGGGCTGCCATAGTGCAGAGAACAAACATTGTGAAACTATGTTTGGAAATACTATATACCCTTGTTATCAGCAGCAATGAAACCCAGGATGTTTTCATGTCTCAGCATAATTGTCTGATAGATTTCTGCCTCACGAAACCAAGACCTTTCATCCCTCGAGGAGAAGATTTTCACAGCTACATCTTCCCCACACCATTTTCCACGCCAGACTTCACCAAATCGGCCTTTTCCTACTATTTCTTGAAGAACAATTGTTCTTGCAATTGTTCTTTGGACCAGTAGAGGTAAACCTAATGAACAGAATGAGGATACTTGTAAAAGAGTGCATTAGCAATTATTATTAAATTCAAATTAAAAACATATATTCTAATATGTTGTAATTACCATGGCCTTACAAGTAACATACACACACTTTCTTGTGACTATTTTTTCCAATTCTGACTAACAAAAGTGGATAAACATAGATGGCATGAATCATGCACAATCCTTGTCTGAGTGAGGGATTGTAAGTCTACCTCTGAAACATTCCTTGAACTGTATGTATATTGTTATGGTTCTTTATGATTTTTCAGTTGAATCTTTGGTATAAGAATGTGAGCAACCTTCCACATATGGACATAGGGATAAGCATGACTTCTTGCTCTAAACTATCCTAGCGATGTTACTAACTCCAGACGTCCACATGCTGAAGCAGCACTGAAGCAGCATGCTGATGCAGTAAATCATTTGGCTCAAAAATAAGTAAAGCTGGTCAGTAATATTTCAATCAAATGGCTTTTCAACAGAAAACACTCATTCGTTGATACCTAAACTTTTCATGGATACATACCAGCTGCAACAAAATGTTCACAGAGAAAGGTTTCTCATGTCCAGGATGGAATTTCTCATCAAAAACCAGAGAGAACGGTTCAAGTCTCTGCTCTGCCTCATTTAGAGTAGGGACTTAAACCTGCCTTTTCAACATCCCTGGTTGAGTGCCCAAACCACCAACCTGATGGCTATTCTGGAGATGGGGCTCGTCTGCCTGCCTGCCTCATTTTTCACAAAAATCTTCAAAAAGGTCTTGGTTGTGTCCTGGTGGGGAAAAGGAAAATTTTCTCTCTCCAGCAGCCTCCAGTGCCAGTCTCCCCTACAAAACTCCATCTCCCAACTTTCTCCCCCTGTCACTCCGGCATGTCCAGCTCTTGTCCCCTTTGTATTCAAATCAAGCAGCTTCCTCCTCCATGTTGCCTGGCCTAGTAGGGAAATAATTGAGAGCAAAAGAGAAACAGTCTCCCTGCTCTCAGTGCAGGTGCCCAGACCAGCAGGGCCTGCAACATATCCCAAAACTGCAACTGCAGGGAAAGTCCTGCTTGGCCACAGAGGATAGCATGCTCAGTGACACAGAATCTCCTGAGAATTTATTAGCTAAAATCTAAGTCTCTGAGTATGTGCAAACTACAATTTTAACTTAGCTAAATGAGGATGGATTTTGAAGGTGATGGAAAAGGCATGTCCCTCACATAAAGGCCATGTTCCTGCCAAATTTTAAGTCCCTGGTACAAACTGGAGGGTGGGAAGAAGGGGGCTAGAGCTTTCAAAATAAAATAAAATAAAATAAAATAAAGAGGGCCACATTTTTAAAAAAAACATAGGCAAAACAATGTATTTTTCCCTAGCCGCCTTCTTGGAAGTGGCTGAACCATTTTGGCTACAATTTTCAAATAAATCAGCCTGCATGGATACCCAGAAACTCAACATGGAAAATTTCAGCCTAAAATTATTAAAATTGAGCAAAAGCTATAAGCAACCAAAAACTGGGTCTTATAATGGGAAGAGTGGGGCTACCTTAATAATAGGAGGTGCTACCTGTCCCACCTATAATAAAAGAATGAAAAACTGGTCTTATTTTGGAGCTAGAATTAAGCAGTTTTAGTAATCTAAAGCTATATTTATTTCAACACAGTTTTGGTTGTTTTGCTCAAGAAACACCCAATAATCACCATCATGAGACTGACCTTTGAATTTAGGACATTTATCCTTGATAAACATAAACATGTATACAAAAAGAAGCAGCTTACAAAGTACCTTTAAATTCTATTATTGTTTGGATCATCTAACAGTGACTCCTGCTTCACTTGGTTTATTGTCAGATTTCTCTTGAATTATCAAAAAATCCACTCTCTTCTGGCAGCATTAATCCAACTAACCTCAACGAAAAACTATATTTTTGTAGGAAATACACATAAGAATGCTTCTAATGTGTTAATACATTTTGTACCAAGTATTCCAATCTTTCCATAGGAATAGTATCAAAGCCCTGTTTTTAGAAACAGTGACATTTAGGTTTAAACAACTGTAATTTTTAACTTGGTTCAGATTATCTTTCTTCTGGCTGTTCCCTGTTACCTCTGTATCCCACTCTTACGCCATAATGGCTGTGGCCTTACCTACACACAAGATTTGCCCCCTGTTACAGCTATGATCGGGCAGCTACTGAAGAACACCCTATAATATGAATAAGCAAAAGCACTATTTGTTTGAAACCGTGCTAAGCTGCACCAGTGTATATTGTGGTTTTCTCTCTGTTAGGGGTTTGCAATAATAGTTACACAACTAACTAGCCAAAGATGGCTGTAACTGTGACAAATCCCCAATGTAGACAAGGCATACGTCTATTGACTGCACTCAACAAAGAGCTGTCTAAAATATATGTTTTATTAATTCTGGTTTTCTTAAGCACTGTTTATTTCAATTCTAAATAAACCATTCTAGTTACAGAAATCTGGCCCATACAGCCAACAGCCCAATATGATAATTATGAAGTATGGAGTTTGCATTGTGGCATCTTTTCATATCACTTTAACTTAACAAGATCCCCACATCAGTTGACTCATCATACCATGCAATTACCCTGATGAACATGAAAATCTCTTTAGGCAATACTTTGTCTTGACAAACTCCTAAAGCTATGACACAAATCTCTTTCCATAAGGCAATACATTTCATGCAGTTGGCACAGTTTTTTAATCTCTTTATCATGAGAAAGACACTATAGGTTCTAGTAGTACTTCCCATTCTAAGTGTTAGGAATACCCACACAAACCAATAGTACTGTACTTGACAGTGGAAACTTTAACTGCCATCACTTCGTCTATTGAACTAAGAAAACTGAACACAATGTTGTGATTCTGTTCTCCTGGCTATTCATTAATAAATATAGAAGTTTTAGTGTGCTTAGGAGTGCATACATACCAGATCCAGACCCAGATGTTGTCATATCATAAATAAGATCTTTAAGAGTTTTTCCAGAGTTTACAAGGTTGCACTCAGATAGAGGTTCTTCAATATTTTGTCGCTTCTTCTTTCCGAATGTACAATGACGGCCTTGACATGTATATACAATCAGCATTACAGCTATAGATAAGATACAAACTGGCACAGTAACTATCACTGTCAACACCACAGGTCCTAGGTTTGGTCTGCTTGAAGATTCTGAAGCTTTTAAAAAAAATACATTACAACAAATCAATATACAGTGTATTGTAAATGTTTTAAAATTTTACTTTTAAGGCATTACCCAAAATACACTGAAGTCAATAGGAATGTCTTTCCAAATTACTGAATACACAATAAATAATAATAAATGGAGATATCCTATCTCCTAGAACTGGAAGGGACCTTGAAAGGTCATTGAGTCCAGCCCCCTGCCTTCACTAGCAGGACCAAGTACTGATTTTGCCCCAGATCCCTAAGTGGCCCCCTCAAGGATTGAACTCACAACCCTGGGTTTAGCAGGCCAATGCTCAAACCACTGAGCTATTCCCTCCCCCCATGGACTGTGGGTAAAAGCCCTACTTTCTATGGGTATGTCTACACTTCAATGGAAGCCCAGGGTTCAAACTCAGGTTCAGACCTAATCCCCTTCTGTCTACACACAAATTACACTGACCCAGGGCGCAGACCCAGGGTCCTAGGACTCTATAAGGATGGAGAGCCAGAGCCTGAGTCAAGCCCTATTGCTTTGCAGTGTAGATGCAGCCCCACTGGACTCGTGTTCTGGGAGTCTACCAACAGTATCCCACAGTTATGCTGGCTGACTTTTTTGGTCCTCTGGACACTCAAGTTTGGTGGACAGTCAAGTTCTCCTACATTGCACTGCACAAAAAAAGGACTAGAGCAGTCACATTTTGGGAGGGCACTAGAAAGTCTTAGAAATGGGTGGCTAGACTCAGGCCTGCATAATGAAGTGTAGACATTGGAACCCCAGGATGGGACCCAGGGTTCAACAATTCCTGACATGAGGTAACTTGAGTTCTACTAAGCCAGGGTTTACATTGCACTGTAGACTTATATCCTATAGTTACATCATCACAGGTTAATGTACATTCACATGTAAGGGGGCAGAAAAGTTTATATTAAATTATCATCACCCATGAGGTAAAAAGTAAGGTGAAATTTAATCTCTCTCCCCAAACACTATTTCCATCTCCTATTTTGGATCAATGTATTAATCATTTTTACTCCAGGAAAATATGTATCTGTTCTCTAATTTACTCAGAATCAGTGCAAATACTACTCTGGTTTCAAAAAAAAAAAAAAAAAAAAAAAAAAAAAAAAAATCCAGTTCCAAATACAGAGGCAATGTCACAATTTTGCACCTTCATAGGTTGTAGTTGTAACTCTAGAATTATATAAATTCTGGTAACCACAGTAAAAAAAAATCACTGCAGCATGTGTGTGCAAGCCAGCTGTACAGAATACTCTCAATAGCAAAATTCTCACCCTTGTTCCCCGCAAAGCCCTTTAATGTAGTGGCCAATTCTGACCTTGGATGTATTTACACAACTCCCTTCCAAATCAATGAGATGCACCTAGCAGTAGAATGTGTCACACGGAGTATGTCTACACTGCAAATACCTTGCAGGTTACTAAAGCCTAGACTCCAGCCAGAGGCTGAACATCTACACTGCAATTAAACAGCCCCTTAGCCTAAACCCCAGGCGCCAGATTCAGCTGGCATGGTTCAGCTGCAGGAGTCTAATTGCAGTGTAGACATATCCTAAGCCAGGGGTCGGCAACGTTCGGCACGGGCTCGCCAGGGTAAGCACCCTGGCGGGCCGGGCCAGTTTTATTTACCTGCTGACGCGGCAGGTTCGGCCGATCGCGGCCCCCACTGGCCGCGGTTCGCCATCCCGGGCCAATGGGGGTGGCGAGAAGCGGCGCTGGCGAGCGATGTGCTGGCCGTGGCTTCTCGCCGCCCCCATTGGCCCGGGACGGCGAACTGCGGCCAGTGGAGGCCGCGATTGGCAAAACCGCGGTCAGCAGGTAAATAAACCTGGCCCGGCCCGCCAGGGTGCTTACCCTGGCGAGCCGCGTGCCGAATGTTGCCGACCCCTGCCCTAAGCATTCAGATACTGTGAAATTTATCTCAGAGCAAAAGACTGCACCAAGCACTCAATGAAAGATGCAGTTTACAGGCTGTTGTAATATACTCTAGCTACTAAGCACTGTTCTTATAACTTCTAAGAGCCTGCAGATTGGTAGGCTTTATAAATTTACGCCTTTATAAATTCCTTACAATAGTCACAGAAAAAAATCTCACCAAAATAAAAGTTCAAGATATTGCATCTATGATAAATCTTTAGACTTGCACATAATTTTGTACAGAGAGAAAAAGCAAGCTTATCATGAGAAGTTGCAAACACAGAGTATATGTTCACAAGAGGAAAATGTTATACATGCTACTGTAGTGTATATATAATCTTCATAACAATATTTAGAATACAGTTAAAATGTATAAACTGCATGTTTTCATGAATGCAACACAAATATGGAGAGACCAAAGTGTTATAGGCCAACTTACTTTTCAAAGTACAAGAAGTCTAGAAAATACCTTGCTACAGTTACACCTACTACCCTAAATCTAGCAAATTACTTACTTGCAGCAAAGTTTAGTCAACAGCTCAGCTTTTGTAAACAATGTCATCATAGATAAGCTAATCGCTGAATTGCAGAAGCAAAGCACTGATCAGACCCCCAGAGATAGAATTTGACAAAGAGCACTGAATGAACTAGAATCTTAAGGCCTTACCCATTTAATGAATTTATACCATTTAAAGTTTTAGAGACAAAAGTCTTGATCTCAATTTATGAAAATGTTAAGGTACACATACAGTACAGTCCAAATTATACCTCAGGGTTTCAGGATACAGTATATCCAAAATCTTGGGATAAAGGGGAAGAGATTAAGATAGAGGGAGATAATGGCTGGCCCACTTTGAAAAATATATAATATCTATATTGTATGTAGCTATGAGAGAGACAAAGGTAAGTTATAAAGCTTTTTGAATCTTAATATCTATCATTAAATAATTCTCTGATCACCCATAATTTCCCACAATTGCGAAAACTGATAAAAATAGAAAAAATATTTTAAACCCATAGTTTTGTAGGACTGAAAATTTAAAGAGAGAAAAATCTTTTAAAATGCTTAATAAACCTCTATATTATCAGTTCAAAATTATAAAATAAAAATAAAAATTGAATTCTGCCAACTACATGCAATTGCATCCACACTAACGAGGGAGTGCAAAAGTTACCAGTATAGTTAAAGTGATACAATTTTCTAGTGCAGACGAACCCTTATTCTCTTCTGCTTGTTGCATCAGAGAGAAATTAAACTAGCCTCTGCCACCAACCAGGAAGCAGGGGATAGGAAGTGCAAAATTCAGTCTGTTATTAATTTAATGATTGGCAGGAGTGCCGCCAGCTTTTCTGCCGCCCTAGGCGGCGGAAGGTTCCCGTCCCAAAATGCCGTCCCTCCCCCCAGAGGCAGTGGAGGGTCCCGCCGCCGAAATACCACCGCGGTCGCCGCCCCCCAAATTGTAGCACCCTAGGCAACCGCATAGGTCGCCTAATGGGTTGCGCTGGCCCTGATGATTGGTTAATTATTTTAACCAATGTAAGCCCAAACACACAGTGAATCTATCAGACAGGTCCCAAGAAAAGGAGCACAGTGGGTATGAACTCACACAAATGGGACAAATAATACAAAAACTTTCAAAATATACGTGAAAAAAAAAGAAGGCACAATCAGCAATTCTAACCTAAACGGACAAAATAAATGTGTAATGCTAATCTCTTTGGGAACATAAGAAAAGGATTTTCTTCTTAACTATTTAAAGCCATCAAGTGAACATTAATCAAAAAGTTTAGCAACCCTTATTTAAAACAATCAACTACTTGCTATATAAAAAGAAACTGTCTCTAAATTAATATGTATGAAACAGAGCAGCTGCCTAATGATTTCAAACTACAGTATGAGGCATCTTCCAACTTTTATTAAAGGATATTTTTAAGCAACAGAAGAGAATGCTATTTTAATATTAAACAGTTGACAATACATAATTTTTATTCTTATACTTTACAAAGTTTACTTGTTTTTAATATCTATAATGTCCTTTGGAGAATGTCCACAAAACCCTGAGGACTACAGGATTGGGCCCCAAATTTCAATATATGCAATATATCAATTAATTAAAGTTAATCAATCCAAAGCAGCGGTTCCCAAACTGGGGTTTGTGAACCCCTGGGGGTTCGCGAAATGTTACAGGGGGTTCTCATGAAAAAAATTCCTCATGGCGGACAAAGCTGTCCCTAAGGACCGGGACAACTTGGGACCAGCAGCCTAGAGCCCCTGGACTTCCAAGAGCTAAGCAGATCAAAGCAAGCATATCTATCACACTGAGGAGATTTAAACTTCAAGACTCCTTATAAGAAGTGGAAAGGGAGGTGGATATTTTTTGCTGTTTTTAAAATTAAATAGACAGCTAGTATTGTTTTTAAAATTACTATGAAGAACAAGTTTAAGCTTTGTTGTAACGTGCGTTGTTTGCCTGGACTGCTCAAGTTCTGAATGCTTGTGTAGGAGGAACTCTTTGAGTTGGCTTCTTAAATACCTTCATGCTGTTTCACATCTGATACTCTTTGATGAAACATAGGAGCCTTGTCTTATAAGAGGCTTATTCAAAATGATACAATCTACAAAAGTGAGATCTTGGAAGAGTGTTGCCATTTCATAAAGTAATAAAAACACTGTAATGATAAATAATAATAATAATAGTGTGTAATAAGCTTGTCATAAAAATAAATTTTATATTTCCAAAATCACTGCTTTTATAATTTATACCCAGGTAAAGGAGAAAATCCCTGGAAATATTCATTTTTAGGAGAGGGATTACGAGACTTGACATTTTAGTGAAGGAGTTCACAGGTTGTTAAAGTTTGGGAACCACTGATCCAAAGCACTGGCTGCATGTACAAAAAGTTCATTAAAAAATCCATGCAACACAAACTAACAGTCCACAAATAATAGCCTTCCAACCCCCCACCTCATGCTCACACACTCCCCATCTCATTCTGTGTATTGAGAGTAAACTAAGTAAAAGATAAAATCTCAGGAAACTCAACACAAATGGGTCCACTGGAGCCACAGCTAGAAGTTTATCTGAAGAGCAAAAGAACTACTAAATCAGCTCTTTGTCCCCAAAACCAACTCCTCACTGTTCCTTGAAACAATTGGACTTCTGGAAGTTCCTTGGAATGAGAAATAGGACCTTATAAGAAATGCAGTAAATCCAGTCACAACATTGCTGGAACTGGATATTTCATGGGATCATCCATACATCAGTACATAAAGAGCAGGAGCATTCCCTACAGTATTCCATCAAGACAGACAATTAGAAAACTAGACTAATGGCACATCTACCCTGCAATACTAGCGGCATGGCTGGCCAACATCA
Source organism: Trachemys scripta elegans (assembly GCF_013100865.1). Taxonomy (NCBI): domain Eukaryota; kingdom Metazoa; phylum Chordata; order Testudines; family Emydidae; genus Trachemys; species Trachemys scripta. The sequence continues at coordinate 29,109,300 of NC_048308.1, forward strand.
GCTGACTTGGGCTCGCAAGGCTTGGACTGTGGGTCTAAAAGTTGCATCTACGGGATCAAATTGGTTTTCCAGAAACCAGCGGACAAAGAAAGTGCTTTTGACATAGAAAAGCTGTGTTTAAACTGACTCAGGGGCTCCCTTCTAATCCAGCAAATGGTGCAGTTACCCTGAAATTGTGACACTATTGTTATTTTAATCTCATCCAATAAATCCTCGTTATTCTATTCCTGGATTGTAGTACCCGAGATACAGGGCAGAAAATGTAATTTCTACAAAAAGTCTGTCCCAAGCACAAAGTCTAAATAGATATCCTGTCTCCCTTCAGTACTTTGATGTCAAGCAACAAAGTGCATATGAAAGCTGTCAATTTTTAATTCACTCTTTCTCCTAGTTTTCCCCCTCTTTGAAGCTGGAATCCCAGAAACATGTCTGGGGAAGAACAAACTAAATCTTTAAAAGTAGAGTCTGTATCTCATCATATGTATGAGTTTGTCACCAAATCATAAATGAATAACATTACAAGCTGCATATATTGCCTAAGACCAATCTATCCTATTACTATGAACACAAGTATATTAAGTTAGGAAATACTAATATTGCTTACCATGCCAATAAAGTTATTGGGTTTTTCTTCATTGTCATCATGGAAAAGGGCAAGCCAGTCAATTTTGCACCTAGGCAGATAAAGTTTCATGACAATTTTGCAAGCCGGTTCACAACTCTGTGCATGAGTTTCTCCATCTGTAAACTGGGGATAATGGTGTTTACCCAGCAGCTTGTCACTTGGAAACAGCGCCCACTGACACTGGGGGGAAATATCATGGGTGCAGCTTGCCCTGAACCACAGCAGCATGAGAAGTTACCTAAGCCTTGTCTCAGTTAATATTTCAAGTATATTTGATGATAGGGAAAATGGGTTTTATTCAGTGAACACATCTCTAAGTACGATCAGTCCATGATTTGGTGACATATTTAGTACATTTGAGATGCACATTACATGGTTTCTCTTTCCTTCTCCCATGTCACAGATATTTTTCTTCCTCAATTATACATCAACCTGGCCAAAAGTCTCTCCAAATTATACAATAGCCTAGTAGCTGTACATCAGCTACTGCAAAGTTGGAATATGACCTGATAAACTAGGAAGGTCAGTCACCTATTAACTGAGTTTGCAACCGGGGGGAAGGGAGGGGGAGACACCTCACAGATTTTATCAGCAACTCCTCAAAATAACCAGTTACACACTGGAAGTACATAGAGCCATTTCCCCTGCTAGACATAGAAGCAAAAGAAGACCCACCAGGAAGCAGTGTACCAAGATTTGTTTGGACTTTACCTATTGGCAGAGAAAGGTAATCAAGTCACAGATTTGTGCAGGAAACACTAGAATTAGAAACATTAAGCAGAAGCAAAAAACTCCAAGCAATATAAAAACCTAGACAATACTGATCAATGCAAATTAATTTTGCACTCTATTAACATTAACCCAGGGCAAATTTTATAAAGGGATATAAATCAAGTCACTGCCAGGAGCTGTTATTTTGTCAAAATTTAGCTATCCAGACTGTGTTCGTGTTTGCATATTTTTATTGTCGCGCCTTTCCACTTCCTCAGATGCAAAATAAGAAATATTAGTCTTGGCTCATGCAAGAAAATCAAGTTGTCTGTCTCAGCCAAAAGGAGGGAAAACAATGAGAGAATTGACAGAAAGATTCTGTTGTTGAACAGTACATGCTGCCATTTATGCTTTTACTAAGGAAATTCATGAACAGACAAATTGCACAAAGTAAACAAACTGCCTTCTGGTAAGAATCCCTCATGACACCTCTGTCAACAGTTAACACAAACTTTTTAAAAAGCCACTTTTGACATATGCAGAACATGAGCTTTTGCTTTTGGAAGTAAGGCATACCCAGATTATCAGTCAAAACTTGTTCTTCCTACTGAACTAATCTTACATTTGTGGGCAACGTTTATACATTTCTTGTGCTCTGCTTTAAAAATTTTTGTATAATGAGAATTTGTTCACCCCCATCCACCTTGATCTGAAAACATACCCATCTATGTGTTTGTGAATTTGCATGGTTACAAGCAGGACTATAATTTCAAAGAACACATTTTAAGTTTTCAATAAAGTGTAATTAAGCATGAAATTGTGCACACAAATATTTGCATACAGTAAATGCCAAATGCCAATGGAAATAAGGTCTTGTGGATGCAGAAGCTGGGCACTAAATCACATTGGCAAACCATTAAACTATCCCCAGTTTTGGTTTTTTTTATTTTAACACTGTGTTCATAATTTCACAGTGATGACAGATTGATCACTAACACGTGCCTGCTCCTGATTGTGCTCTCATTTGCACTAATGCAAACAGCTTCTTTTCCCCACTCATTTAATCAATGGCCTTCATAGTCAAAAAGAAAATTAGTAGCAGACAATGGCCAATTCCTATTGATGCTGTGACCAAAATGTTAATTATCTTCAAATATATTAACTTCTCACCAAACTCCCTTTAAACCTCTCACAAGTATTTGTAAATTTTCAGCCCAAATGTTTTGCAACAACTTGTTCCTCAGAGTTAAAGTTCTACTCTTTCAGCAGTGTAGGTTCTGCTGTGCTCATGGGAGTAAAGACCAGTAATGTTTATTTTAGTCATGGAGGCAAAACAGATATTGCTTTGCATTCAGAGGTCTGCAGATCTGCTGAGTAAGAAGAAGCTATTTTACACAGTAACTGCCAGTGGTCTCAATGTGCCATTATGGCAGCTGGAAATAGCCAAGATTCAGGGAAACTCCAGCAACATCCTTCCCCTGGACACACTCATATCAGCTGCAGGAACATGGTTGGCACAAAAGCCATTATCCTGGCTCTTAGACAAGCCTGGGAGCTTAAATTTGTAACTTTGTTAGACACTAAAAACCATGGTCTTAATAAAGATACAGGTTTAATGACTTATTATAACAATTTGAAACCCACTAACCCCCGCCCTTTTTGTCCTATGACTACAGGGATGTTAATGGGCCACTTCACCTTGAATGGTCCCTTAGGATATGCCTACACAGCAAAGAAAAACCTGCAGCTGGCCTGTGCCAGCAGACAAAGGCTCATAGTGCTTGGACTGTGGAGCTGTCCTGAGTCCAGAAGCCTACACAGCAAAGAAATAGTCCCACTGTATGAGCCCTGCAAGGCAAAGTCGGCTGGCACAGGCCAGCTGTGGGTTTTTCTTTGCTGTGTAGGCATACCCTTAGAATACATGCTAACTACTTATGCTAAACTATCTGCTTGATCTTGTATTTAGCTGTGACACTCTACGAACCGTTCCCAGACCTGAGAAAGAACTCAGCTCGAAAGTTTGTCTCTCTCACCAACAAAAGTTGGTCCAATGAGAGATATTGCCTCACCCACCTTGTGTCTCTAATATTTCCAGGGACAGACACACCAGCGTCGGGGACACTTTGCACCAGAAATATAGGGCAAAGCAGCCCTAAGGGATCCAGAGTTTGGGGCCTACAAATCCAGTAATTTCCAAGAAACCTGCCTTCACTTGGACCTAGGCAATGTTTGTCCTGTAATATGAATAATATGTAAAAGGACTGTCAGAAAAGATTAGCAATCAAGTAACCTTGGCACTTCTGCAGTTCCATCTAGCATGAACTCTCCCAAATGTGTAGGGCAAAGGGCTCAGTTTTTAGCCCAAGCAGATTACCCTCACTGCTAACATAATAGGAAACCAAATGTTTTGCAACTACCCGTTCAAATGTTGGAAAGACACAAAGCTATAGAAAGCACATCTATGAATAGATTGTTACATTTGTTCCATTTTTCCAATAGCTGCACATTTTATTAAATCAAGAGTATTTTGATTCACTGTGCTATGTATTGTATGAATGTAGTAAAGCTGCTGACCAGAACATAATTACTACTAGTATCTGTCTGCAAGTGTCAACTGAAAAGGATCATTCCTGCAACATGTCAGTATTTAAGGGTTGTAAATGTTTATGTAAATTTAAGTAGATTTATCTCAGACTACCAAGAAGGAATATACTCTTCCTTCCAGAGATTCTAATTTGAGTGATCGACTGGGAGCTGAGAAAAGTATACCCATATATCATTTTCCCTCTTGCAGTCAGTCAGTCTCACCTCCCTCTCCCAAGTCTTTTTCCTTCTATCAGCTCCAAGTGAGAGTTCTCCCCCTAAACTACTGGGTAAAACAGCACCTCCCTCTTGCAAGCCTCCTGCTTCCCTCCAGAATTTTCTGCAGAATCCTGCCCCATCTTTCTCTCTTCTGCAGGTGCAAACTTCTGCAACAGCATCTGCTTTCATTGTTGTGTGCCCAGACCTTGTCTCTTGGGAGAACTAGACGAAATGGAGAAAACATTCTATACAAGATATCCCCAAACATATAGACTACAGCTATGAGCCAGAAAGATGGTGGAGGTGGGGAAAGCAGAGGAATAAATGCTGGGGTGGAAAAGGCAAGAGGTCAGATTTGCTTATTATATCCTCACACATCTTTTTGTAAGAAAACCATGAAATACTCCCACTCACCTCAAGTCTGTCCAAAATACTGCTGTGAAAGTTACCACACACATCCCTTTTGATTCTGCATCTGCCTCATCTTACTGAATCAAATTCAAGCTCCTCATCCTCACTTAGAAGGGCTTGCCTCTGGTCTCATTTCTGAGTGTCCCACTTTCTCCCAACATTTCTCCTCTTACTACTCCCATCTTTGTCACACACTTTCATCTTTGTCTTTCTATTATGTTGCTCCCTATACATGGAGTTCCCATTTCTCATTTACCAAGTCTGCCCCGACACCCATCTTACTTCCTTCATACTACATCTTTAACCCACAGCTTTCAGGAATCTTTCCCCCTTTGTTCATGTCATCGGTAATTCCGCCTTCCTCTGCCTTCCCTGAACTGCTGTCCCCTATCTCATTTTTGTAATCCACCATAAATCTTCGGAGCAATAGACATATATAACTTGCTGAGTAAAGTGCTGTGTAACATCACAATATAAATGACTAATTATAATACAGACTATGAATATGTTAACTTCTTGTATAAAAATAACAGGATTTGCAAATAAATGCTATACCACCTGAAAGGTTATTGGAATAGGAATGGATTGACTAAAAACTGCTGAAGGGGAAAAGTGCAATGTTTTTCTGTAACTAAATCCCAAATGGAAAAAGCAGCAAATAATCTTTTCACTGTTACAACTTTTGAGAACGCCAGACTCAAAATACAGCACCAACTTTATGGTATAGAGTTCCTAGAAGAGTAAACCCTTTTCTCACACTTGCCTCTCTAATTGGAACCAGGAATCCCAACTTACTTGACAAGGTTCAATGACACACCAATATAACACTGGCAGCTGTTACAATCCTTTTGCAGAATTTGAAAACTCAAGATTTACAAACAATTTTGCTGATGCTATAGAAAGAAACGATTTTACTCTCATATGCTACACTATGTACTGAACAGTGAGGTCTTATAATGTAAGGTTATCCCAGTGTCCCAAATAAACATGATACTCAAGACTGGCCCTGAATTGTACAGAAAGCAATACTACATACTTTCTTTCTCCCATCTTTGTCCTTCTGATCTTTATATTAACAGACTCTAATATGAGCTTTACTAATTTCTCAAACCACATATATCAAAAATGACATGCCACTTAAAATTACATGACTCTAGAAGTAACTAGTCAAAATGAGGAGAAAGATGTTACAAGTCATGACAGCTGCCCGTACCAATGGTTAGAATAAAAAAAACAAATGCAGATATCCCCTGCCCACAGGTGGGAGGGGAGTTTCAGTCACAGAATTAACAACTAGCAAGATAAAAATGGGTGTGTAATTATCCCCCTAATTGGAAGTGTACAAACATTTTCCAACCTCTCTATCCGGTTTGCATATCCAAGACATTTAATTCCAGACCTCAACCTTTAAATATTTGTATGTCCAGTTTAGGCTATAAAATCCTTGGGGGCAGGAACTTGGTCTTACCATTTATTTGTAAAGCATCATCACCTGTGACACTATCAAATGAAATAATTTCTGCAGGGCCCATTCCCTTGGCAAAACACACACACAGCTCTCTGTGACCAAGCAATCTTTAATTCACAGCCAAAATGTATGTTTCTTCGCTGCTGATACACAGTACGTCTCCATTATAGTGGTTACAATTTTGTGAAAGGTCTAAATAGGACACCAGGAAATCAGTTTGAAGTCTAAACTAAGGCTAGGTCCACACTACCCGCCTGATTCGGTGGGTAGAGATCGATCTTCTGGGATCCATTTATCACGTCTCATCTGGACGCAATAAATCGATCCCCAGAAGCAGTCCCCCGTTGACTGCACAACTCCTGCTCGCCGAGAGGAGGAAGCGCTGTCGACGGGGGAGCTTGCATGCGCCGTGTGGACCCGCAGTAAGTAAACTTAGTTCAATCTAGGAAACGTCGACTTCAGCTACGCTATTCCCCACCCCAGTGTGGACCAAGCCTAAGATACTCCATTAGAAAGATTTTTTAAGTAATCAAATTTCTTTTACTTCCTTCACCAACATTCCACTGTCAGCTGTGCACACACCTTCCACTGACTATAGTGAGAGCTATACGAGTGTCCAAGGGAAGAATGTGGACCTATGGATGGATCTAGACTGTTCTCAGTGGTAGCAGATGACAGAACAAGGAGTAACGGTCTCAAGTTGCAGTGGGGGAGGTTTCGGTTGGATATTAGGAAACACTATTTCACTAGGAGGGTGGTGAAGCACTGGAATGGGTTACCTAGGGAGGTGGTGGAATCTCCTTCCTTACAGGTTTTTAAGGTCAGGCTTGACAAAGCCCTGGCTGGGATGATTTAATTGGGGATTGGTCCTGCTTTGAGAAGGGATTTGGACTAAATGACCTCCTGAGGTCCCTTCCAACCCTGATATTCTATGATTCAAAACTGCAATATATCTTTGCTCCTGTCATGATAATTCAAACACAGCCTAATCGTGAGATACTGCTTACCTATAGGCAGGTGGAGTGTTATATTGTTGCAGAAGTCGGTGTAGCAGCATTCTGTTTTTGTAATGTTTTTAGAACTGTGACAGAAGACTTGAGCATTCAGTTCTGGTAGGGATACACATGACTTTATCACCTCTTCTTTGCCATTAGTTAGCATGACTGAAGCCCAACATGCTCCTTCAGTTTGGCAGGTGAAGTTTGTATGCTCACACAACTGGCACACACATTTCAGACCTGAAAAATATTTTTAAAGGTATTATTTTTCACTAAAAACAATAAAACTTCATAACATACTATGTACATTTATTTAGTAATTCAGAGTAAGGAAGATTGTCTTTTGTTTAGATAAGGAGACTGGGAGTCAAGACTCCTGAATTCTATTCTCAGTTGTGCTATGGATTCATTGCAATACTTCTGCCAAGTCTTCTAAGTCATCACTCAGCAGAAGACGTAAGCACATGTTTAGCTTTATACATGTGCCTAACTACACTCACATTGAGCAAGGTACTTAAGCGTGTGCATAGATGACTGGTGCCTCCCCATATTGGGGGGCACAAGCTAAAGGGGAGGACACGTGACCGCCCCACCCCCAGCCTGGGGCCTCCACACTCTCCCTGCCCCACATTACCTGGTTGGGGGTGGGGGTGGGGGGAAGAGGGAAGGGGCTCTGTCCTTCCACTGCGCTGGCTCCCCCATGGCATGTTCAGCTGCTCTCCTTGGCAGCCGGGCCCAGGCACGGAGCAGGATGGAACTCCTCTCAGTTGCTGCTCTGTGCAGCATAGCTCCCTGGGAGAAAGCCTGGCTGGGGAGGGGCAGCAGCAGCTTCTCACTCTCTGCCGGGGCTCAGCTTCTGGGGACGATGGGCTGAGCATGCCAGGGGGAACAGGAGGCTCTGATTCACTTAGCCGCTGTCCCCAGAAGCTGAGCCTGGGCAGGAGGCAGCCCACAGCAGCTAGACCCTCTCCCAGGCAGCCACTGCGCTGAACCAGACAGTGTCCCAGCAGCCAGAGGAGGCACTGGCCCCACCTCTTCCACTCTGGCTCTGGTCCCACCTCTTCCCCTCCCCGCCCAGACTGGCTGCTTGACCCTGCATGTCTCCTCCCCTGAGCATGTGCCTAATTTTAAGCAGGTGAGTAATCTCACTGACATGCTGTAGTGCTTTCATGGACACAGCATGTATGTGCCATAATACATCCGTAACGCCAACAGACCCCAGTCATCGTCGGCCAGGATCAAACCTGGGACCTTTGGAGCTTAATGCATGCATCTCTACTGCATGAGCTAAAAGACATGTCTCTTAGCCAAGACTGTAGCAGGCTCAATCAAAGTCTAGGTGCCACTAAAGGGGGACAAAGTGCCACACCAAGCAGGCATGGGTTACATGTCCAACTGCAAAATGATTATGACATACCTACCTTGCTGGGGTATTGAAAGGCTTAAATTAATTTCTGTAAAAATAAATCTTTGATACTGTGAATGGAGGTTTTATAATAGTACACTACTTTAAAGAAAAAAGTTTACATGTCCATCCCTGTAGACCAAATACAAGTAATAGATGCATTTGCTGCCTTTTACCTCAGGCCCAGGCATTTACAGGAATAATTCTACCCCCAAATCAAGCTGTCATATGTGCATTAAAGTTTTGCTTGTTTTAAAGAATGCCTAATAATTAAAGATCACAGTATGCAATTAAATATGAATTAATTAATGAAGACTATATTTTGCAAGCTCTATTGAAAAGAAAAAATGTCATGGTCACGCTGAGTACATGCTGTCAGTTTTAATGGTAGTTTCTCCATGACATTGGTCTTCCCAAGAGAAGGAAATAGTTTCTACCCTCTCTTCTTTTCAACAAGGGGTACGGCTATTATTCTGACATGTAAAGTCAGACATGTAAGTCTTTACAAGCCCATGGAACAGGTGGTGTCATAATACCCCAAGATTGGACCCAATTTCAAAAAGAGTCAAAAACCTTCCCTTACTTCATCTGCTATGTATCTCCAACATTTTATGACAGTTTGGTACAGTACATATTTAAGCAACTCTTTTAAACAGACAATTTTGGTATTGAACCCCTATTTTCTAAAAGCATACCCAATTTTCATTCGTGATTAGAACCAATTATTACTTATTAATCATGAACAATACAAGCAAACACCATTTATAAAATGGAAACTCGTCCAACTTTTTAGTATTAGAGCTGCAAAAATAATTCAGAGTGACTAATGTACTCAAGCTCTGCCTGTTTTTGAGAGCAGAATGAAACTGATCAATTCTTCAAATTCACAAATATCTTAAAGAAAACTTTCCCATATGAATTAGCTTGCAAATACTTGATATTCAAACTCACAAAGATGCTGTATTGTTGGTTATATAAATCATGTGGTATAGTTTCCATTTCATAATTAGACATAACTAACCAACTCAGTGTGTAAAATTTCACACATCACAATCAAATGTACAATTTGAAGTTTGCTTTCTTCTACATATTGACATTTGAGCTTAAAATTTCCTTTTTCTCTGGCAGTCTGTCTAATAAAGCTCTGCAGCTCGCGTCTGTAGAAGATAAATATGACAGGCATGAATTAAACAGATTTTTTTTTTTAATTTGAAAAAGTATTTGCAAAAAAACTAATATTATTCACTCAGCTCTGCTATTTATACCATTTTATACTTAAGTCCTGCTGAAAAGACCAGCAGGAGTAAGGAGAAGACATCCTAAGTTGCACAATGGGCAAATGAGAAAGACAGGAAAGTGCATCTGTGCTTATATGAAAATCTCCTTTCTTTAAATAATAAGGTCCACAGGGCCATTACACTGAGCTCTTCAGCTTGCTTGTAGCTTGGGGACAGAACCAGACCTGGCACTGGCTAAAGAGGAGTGCCCCGCACCCTGAAGTTCCCTCCAACTGAGTATTTTCACAGCCAGGATAATTCAATTTTACTTTCCTGAATTACAGATTGTGTTAAATATATACAAGCACAATAATTTCTCCTACTGCAGAGCATAGGAAACTAACCCTAACAAACAATCCCAAATCTTTGGATGTCAATTTCCTTCTCTACTCTGGATGATCCATTGTCTCCAGGGTGGGCCAAATCTGTGGACCTTATTACTTGAAGAAAAGAAAATTTCAGGAAAGCACATAAATTTTCCGATTCTTCATTGTGCTAAGGTCCACAGATCATTACAGTGGAATTTATACAGCAGAGTGCCTTCAGGGTGGGAAGCAAGATTAGCCTTTAAATACAAACATAAAAAATGAGGTATATATATATATCCTCCATCTTCCTCTGGGCACCAAGGCACTGAGAAGACTTCTGCCAAAAATGGCATTGACTAAAGACTGGATGACCAAAATGCAGAATAGATGAATTTATGTATTGGTAGCCATGTGGCCACCTAGCAGATCTCTATATAGTAGACATGACTACTCTGCTCTGAGATTGACTGGACTTTGAGATGCTTCAGAGAAGGAAGAATATTTCTGAATTTATTTTGGGAATGCATGTTCCAAGTTGTGAGGACTACTTCTGTGAATAAAAAGTGCAATGCTAGCTCTCATCTGAGAAAGCGCCCAACTTCAGAAACTTGCCTTATTGGAGACAGTAGCTATCAGGTCATCTATTTCAATGGAGAGGAAATATAATGACACCTCCTGCAGGAGTTCAATCTGGGTAGTGCTCTAAGGAGTAGAATGAAGAGCATGACCTTGGAACTATCACCTTATGTGTCTAGAATAATGGTTGTTGCCCAAAGCAAGCATCTAATGTTAGCATTTGTACTAAAATTCTTTTTGTCAAACATGCCGATATTAACCACAGAGACTTGACCTTTTGGCTTGGGCATCCTTATGGAAGTGCACTGGTTGTTAAGATATGCACTTTGTACCACAAGAACAATACGTTATGTTTACTGACTTCCTTTTAGGGAATATGAGAATGAATCACTTCATCCATGTGTCCATTTTGAACCTCTCTGGAGGATTGGTTTTTGTAATAGCAGGCCTCTGAAAGAAGGAGACCTCAGAAGGTCCAGGGCTAAATTAATCAGACCTGAGAGCCATTGCCTTTTCAGCCAGAAAGAGTACCACTATTTCTCTCTCTCTTTTCTTTTGTATGGTCCTGGGGAGGACTGAAAAGGTGGGAAAGACATACAGCAGAGACGTTGCCCATCTTTGCAAGAGATCATTCACCACATCACATCCCAGATCTCGACACATGGAGAAGCCACAAGGCTTTTTACTGCTGTGTCAAAAAACAGAAAGTCAAATCACTAGCCCATCAAATGGACTTCCAATGAGTGAAGATAGTTCGGAGTAGAGATTCCATTCTGCTTAATTCAACATTTACCAGGTAGGTCTTGGTGTTCATCTCCTCCTCTATGGGCACTACACATAGAGATAGCAACCTTTGCTGTACTCAGGGCAAGAGAAGTTGATTTTTCTCAGTGATAGGGCAGATAGGGTTATTCTTATTTTGTTTATGAAAACTCCATCAGACACACTGATGGCACAATCAGAACAAGTCTGTTAAACAGGGAAGGAACAATGCACCGAGACATCAATGAATCATTAGGTTAGGGTGGATACTATGCTCTTTCTGACATCATTTCCTGGACTGAACTGGGACTCGAATGAGCCCCCTCCACTACCCCCAGTTGACATCTGACATAAGAATAGCTCTGCCTTGCTCACTAAAGGATGGATCCATTACAAAAAAATCTAATAATCAGAACATAAAAGGGATCTTGATTTCTGACAACAGAGGTGATACGGTGAGAGGCAAAGGAGATAACAAGATTTGCTGGCTAAATTTCATATGAACTCTCGTTCATTGAAGCAGGTCTGTGTGAGATCAGCAATCTTAACAGACTTCAATAAGAACCAGATTTTTCTTTCTTTGATGTCTCTTTTCTTTTATGGCCACCTTCATTTTCTGTTAACATTCTTCTGAGATGAGACCTTACACCTGATAGTAGTCATCCTCAGTCCCTGGCTATAATTGACTTCCTTGGCATTATATGTCTGTGTTTGTCCTGAATTCAAGATACTCCAAGAACACGGTGTTTTCATTTCAGTGTTCTCTCTGTATGGAGGGCTGATCAGAAAAATTGTACAGGAGGAGAAACACATGAATTTCTTTCTGCCTTAAAGCCAATATTAACTCGACCATAATCTTGGAAGAGATCCCAGTAGCACTTATCAGATCAAGTGGTAATGACTGAAACTGAAAATAAAAAAAAAAGATGGCCTTCATATGCAAAATGAAACAATTGTCTGCCGGGTTATAAAATGGGAATGTGAAAGAAAAGCCTCCTTTAGCAACTGATTCAGATGGAGCCCTGCTCGGTTTATTCCTAATTCTCTGAAGCTAAAAATAGGATGGGAACATGTTGTATTGCTCTAATCTGAAGTAGGTGATGGATGGTTTCATTCATGTCCCGGCATTTTCATGGTTGCATGATACTGGGAATGGGACAAAGCTGCTCCTGTGATTCTTGCACAGTTCCCTTTCTGGACAATGTCCAGTTTCCTCCTTTTGACCAAAGACCTGGCACCAGCTGGGGTCTGACTCCAAATGCAGCTGGTTGGAAATCATACAGATAGTTCTGAGGGCAGCTACAGATCTTGCCTGAGCACTTGTTCTAGCTACTACTTGCAAAGTGGTATTTTCTACTGCCATACTTCAGGTACTGCTTCAGTCTGCTATCTGACCAGAGAGATGCAGGAAATTGTTTTCCTATCCTGCAAAAATTTCCAAGATTCCCATTCCGCAGAGACAAACCAGAGACTTTCCAAAATGTTTCGCAAAAAATCAGAGAGACTCACCCCAGAATAGCCAATAGCCTGTGGTTAGGGCACGTACATAGGATGTGGGAGATGCAAGTTAATAACGCTGCTCTGAATTAGGCAGACTTGTCTTCTGACTTGCCCTGCCTCCATTTTCCCCACACTGGTTCCTAGTCCCAGCCACTCCCCTTCTATTCCCCCCATCTGATCTCAACATTCTTACCCCAGCCAATTGGATCCCAAGTTCTCCTCCCCGACTTATTTTCCTCACTGACTCCTGTCCCAGTCTCTGCACCAGCTTCTAGTTCCAATATCTTTGCCAACCAGTTCCTTCCCTCCCTTCCCTATCCAACTCCCTGTTCCAGCCTCCCCTACATCTCAGCTCCCCTACACCTCACCTCTCCTCCAGTACCCAGTCCGAGTCTGTTTGCACAGTCAGTCCCAGTTTCTCTCCACCCTCTCTCCTATCCCAGGTTCATCACACTTCTTGTCCAAATTTCCTTTTCCTCTCCCACAATCCAAGTTTTGTGCTGAATTCATTCCAATCAGACATCTTTCTCCTCTATGCTGCCTGTAGGCCAGCAGGGGGGGTCATAGAGATCACAGAAGAGAAAGGAACCCTGCCCCAACTCAGCCCAGAGTATCTGGGAGCAGCCATTACAGGGAAAGTCTGGGTTCACCTGTGAAGCCCTGACCTGGAGGAAGTATGTTCAGTCTCTCTCTGGGGATGGTGCATGTCCAATCATACGTAGGAGCTGTGAGGTGAAGCACAACCAGAGAGGATGGAAGCTTCAGAGATTTTAGCTGATGAAATCAAAGATGTCTCTACTGAGCATGCGCAAACTGTGATTTTTCATAACTTGGGCAGATTTTTAGGGAGATGGCAAAAGATACATCCCTGACACAAAGGCCACCTTCTGCCAAATTTTAGGCCCCTGCTCCAAATCACGGGAGTGCTAATGCTGTTCAAAGAAAGGGTTGCATTTTTTAACATGGGCAAAATAACATATGCTTCCCTAGCCTTGTTCTCAAAACAGCCAAACAATTTGGACTAAAATTTAAAAAATAAAAATAATTAAAAGAAAATTCTATACCCACAGAGACTGAGGCATGCTGGCATCCACATTTTCATCCCAAATAGTTAGTTTGGCAAAATTATAAGCAATTGAAAACAGTGACTTATAATGATAAGTGCCAGGCAACCTTAATAACCGGCAGTGCAGCAGTCCCACCTTGGCCTATAATAATAATTCAATAGAATTACTAAAGGCCAGTAGCCCATAACATCTAAAATTATGGAAGAAAGGTCAATTCAGCTGACACCACTGTAAAGCCAAAAAAACAATTTCAACATCTTCCTGTTCAGGGAAGGGGGAAAAATATCTGTGTTCTTGGTAGAAAACAAGATTCTAATCTGTAGCTCATCCTTCACCACCCACCTCCCTTCTTAAAGGGCTAGGGGGATGTTTTTGTTTTATACCACAATTAATGTTAGTTTTTGCTTTGTCTTCTAGTCACAGGATGGTTGACTAGAATTTCACAAAATGCCCAGATACCAAGTTGACACTTCTCATGGATTCTAAGGGCTGAAATTCTGGTCTCCCATGCAACAAAACCTGACTAAGTGACTCTAGGAGAGGGTGAATTAAATCCTGCCATCCAGGTTAGGGGCAGGGGGAAGACATTTATGTGGCCAGGCTATAACTATTACTAGAGCCAGCTATTACTACAGCAATTGTGACCTGTACTGATTCACGAGACCTACTTGATATGTTCCACTCACTCCCCCAGTTCACCCATGACTCCCGGCATCCTTCTATGCCTGCAGAGAAAGATCTCGCTGAATTCAGTTCTATAATACATTGGGGATACAGAGTCCACTTGCATGGTGTTCACATTACCAGGACCCCCATGCTGCATGAAGCAGGGTATGAATGAGCTCTCCTCCAACATCTAGTGATGCACTGGAGAAAAGAGACTTCAGGAATATAGATATGCCTACTCTGCCTAGGTATGCAGCATGATGGAACTGCTTTCCCAAAATGATCAATTTTGGCTGGCTTTAGTTTACAAATCACTCTAGGATTCGAATGTAGGGGGTAATGAAATGTTATCCTTATTGTATGAGTAAAGGGTAGCAGAACTCTGCCAAGGCCTGCCCTGATTGAGGTCACCCTAAACTTAGCCTCACTTGCTAAGCGGGGGACAGGGATGCCAAATTCCAGTGAAGATGAGGGAGTATGGGGACAGGTGTTCCTACCTGGTGGTGTGGACTCTGGCTGAAGAGTCCTAGACACCATTTGACCTTCTCCTCTCCAGCGTTTAAAGGTAGAGCAGATTAGACTCAATTGATAGACACTGTGTCTGTTCAGTGATTACCAGAGCCGAAATCCCTGATAAGCAGGTATAGGGGTTATGCCTTAGACCTGCTGTAGGATAGGGGTGAAATGAAAGACAATGCAGAGGCAGTACTGGCAGTGAGGTTCCCTGCTACACAGTGAAATCACTAAAGACCTGAGTTAAGTGGCGGAACCTCAGAATACGCACGCACAAGTGGCAGTGAGTGTCCAACAGCAGCAAGCAAGCAAGCAGCAGCTGACCAAAACTGCAGAGGCAGTGGCAAACAGCAATTGCAGAGGCATTCAGCGATTACTGAGACATTGCTCAATGCCCACCCCACCCCTTTCTGAGTTGGGAGGTCAACTCCTATGAACACACCTCTGAACTCTGGGTGAAACCAAGGACAGCCAACTGTGAGTGGGGTGCACTGGAGGGAGAGGGGAGTGATGTGTTAAAGGGATATTCATTTGTCAGACTCTCCCACCGCAAGGTGGGAAATTGAGGCAAAGGACACTGCCCAATGCACTGCAGGGTCGAGTTTTTGCTTATGATTGCATGCTTTTGAATGTGGTAGTAGTGTTTTCCCTTTCCCTTCTAATAAAAGTTCCCTTTTGTTCTACACAGGCTAGTGCCTGTGGGGGGGTGGGGGGAGGTGGTGATAAATTTTCCCAGATTACTGGGTTGGGGCTCAAGCCAGTTCTGTTCTGTATTATTAAGAGGAACCCCTACATCAGGGGTAGGCAATCTGCGGCACGCGTGCCAAAGGCGGCACGCGAGCTGATTTAGGGGCACTCACACTGCCTGGGTCCTGGCCACAGTCCGGGGGGGCTCTGCATTTTAATTTAATTTTAAATGAAGCTTCTTAAACATTTTAAAAACCTTATTTACTTTTCATACAACAACAGTTTAGTTATATATTGTAGACTTATAGAAAGAGACCTTCTAAAAAGGTTAAAATGTATTACTGGCACGCGAAACCTTAAATTAGACTGAATAAATGAAGACTTGGCACACCACTTCTGAAAGGTTGCCAACCCCTGCCCTACATATTAAACCCAGCCCTGTTGCTGCCAACTCCACCTGGCAGAAGGGTTACATACAGAACCACAACAATTCTGCTACAGTTTGTATCTCCTACTTCCACAGAGAGGCTGGGGAATTTTCAACACACATTTTCTTTCAAAATTCTGGGGATGAGGAAGAAAGGAGAGAGAAGAGTTGTCCTCAAAATGGTTTGAACATGATGAAATACATCTTGCTTATTTCCTCACTGCTAGCATCAGCTATATCTAGCAAACCCTGCACAATCATCCCAAGAAGAGTCCAAACGAATGCATAGCATTCCCCTACCCTACAACACAACTGCTTTCCCATAGATGCTGATATGCACGTTGATGATGGTGCACTGATGGAGAACTTTCGCAACATTAGAACCAATGTAGCAAAATAAAATTCTTGTGAATTGGAAAAAGACAAAATAATCCAAAGGGGGAAAATTGTGTATTTAAGCTTTGATAGAAAAGATTATGAATTAGTAATGGAAAGTGAGAAAGAAAGCAAAACAATGTGTCCTTAAAACTTTACATTCTCTTGTTCTTGGGAAATTAGGAGAAAAGTGACAAGACTGAAATATGTCCTCAAGCAGCTATGTTTGGCATCCAGTCCTGGTTGCCCAATTTCTTAAGGATGCAATTCTCTAGCAGCACTTATCTACCAAGCCCTACACCTTTATGCAAATAAGGAAGTGCAGCTGTCATATAACATGCCTGTGCATCCCCCTATACACCACATGCAGATTGGTACTATGGCCCAGCAAAGTCTGGTGGACAAGGCCACCATGGGGAGCCGGCTAGAGAAGCATAACATCATTAATTACTCTCTGAAGGACAACATTTTGTAGTCATTAAATATTTGTTCTTCAGAACAGAATTACTAATTGTATGCTTCTGGTTCATCGAGGCTAAAAGAACACCACCAACTTGAACTCTAGTTAATTTAGAAAAAAAAATAGTAGTTCATATACACATCATCAGCTTCTCGATACCTCAGCCATTTTTTGCAGTTTTACAATAGCATTTCTTTTTATTAGAAATTGTGTTTCTTCTAGATTTCTCTGTGAAAGACCCACACAAACAATGGAGAAAACTGACTACAGACCTACACAGGATAAACAGGGAATACACACAAAATTCTGTCACATGCAAAAAATGAACGAAAATAGAGAAAAAGCTCTCTGATCTTTCAGGTATAGAACTATTGGGGGAACTTTTAACAATAGCAGGGAAATATTTTCAGATAGAAGTATGACCTTTAAGGCAATTGTGTCCCTTTAATTTCAATGGGAGTTGAGGGCACGCAACCATTTGTAAGCAAGACACTGCTCTGGCTAAAGGAAAAGATGATTCCCCTTCAAAATAGCAAGTAATCTTCACAGTTTACATACACAAAGACAATTTTTTTTCTTTTAGGCTTCAGTGTGACCAATGGTAATGGTGGGAATAACATGTAAATGGTGGGAATAACATAGCCTAGTGAAATGAACACATACACATGGGCATAGCCAACTGCGGGTAGGGGACTAAGCCCCTCACCTCCACCCACCAGGAAAAAAAACAAAACTAGGGATCACATAAATTAAGGAAGAAAACACTGAACTTGGAACAGAAGCTCATTTATCTCACCTTATCACAAATGGAAACATTTAATCATGGTACAAAATGACTAAAAGTGATATTCAGCAATTATTTTTAGCCCTAACTCCCTCAAATAAAAAGTTGTCCTGCATATAGTAGAAAGATCTAAACTAACAATTAGTTTATTGATTCAAAGGAAAGCACAAATGGATAATACATTTTTTAAGCACTCTTCAGTTTTACCAGTAACAATTCAGATCCATTAAACACGATATACAATACTCCCGTGGGAATTCTGCACCAAAAAAATAAAAATTCTGCGCACAATATTTTAAAATTCTGCAAAATTCTACATATTTTATTTGTCAAAACAACACAATATAATCACACCATTTTCAATTATTTGCTGACAAGTATTTTGAAATAAATAACCAAAATAATTGAAAATGATGTGATTATATTGTTATTGTGTTTCTATGTTATTTTGACAATTAAAATATGCAGAACTTTGCAGAATTTTTTAATTTTTTGGTGCAGTATTCCCTCAAGAGTACCAGGGTTCTGTGTGGCACAATATGGGTGTGGGCAGCTCGGTGGGGAGTCTGGGTGCAGGGAGAATGGGTCTCTACAGGGCAATCCAGGAGAAGGTAGTTAAGGCTCGGGGGAGGCTGGGGCGGGCTTGGTATGTTGGGGGGTCAGGGTGCAGCTGGTTAGGGCTCAGTGGGGTGGGGGGTTCCTAATGCAGGGGGATGAGGCTTGGCGGGGTGGGAGTTTGGAGGGCTCAGTGGGGGGTGCAGGGAGCTCCTGATACAGGGGATGAGGCTCAGCAGGTAGGGGTTTAGGGGGCAGGGGTCACTGTACAGGGAGTTGCTCCCCCTAGCCACCCAACCCCCATGCATCCAGACCCCTCTCCTCCAAGCCTCACCCGCCCCCACACCCAAGCCCCCCCGACACTGTGCAGAGCTTCCTGCAGCCAGGGGAAGTTTCTGGGGCTTGATCTGTATAACCCTGCGTGGATATAAAAATGTGGATCTGCATCTGATCTGCATCCACCAGGCTCAACCTACAATCCGACCCGCGATCCACTAGCCATCTTTTACATGTATCCGCACCCACAGCAGCAAGCTGTATCACAAGGGAGAGGAGGGGGGGGATCAGGGGTGGGGTCTTGCAGGGAAGAGGCAGCATAAGAGTGGGGACTGGGGGAAAGGGGCAGTGCAGGGGCAGGAGAAGGGGCAACACAGAGGGAGGGGCTGAGGGGGAAGAGGCGGCACGGCATGTACTGCTCCCAGGGGCTCATGAGCGACAGCACATGGCAGCAGCAGTGCATGTTGCATCAGAGTGGGGCAGAGGGGTGGGGCCCTGGGGCCCCACCTGCTCCAATCCCCATGGCTGGGGGCAGGGCTCGGGACTGGGAGTGTGGCCAGTGCTGCCAGGCCCGGTCATGGTGGGGATGCTGGCGCTGCCCGAGTGGCCCGAGCTACTGGACAGGAAGCAGCGCGGTGAGCAGGTGCTGGACTGCCCCAACTCCAAACTTCCACCGAGCCCCAGCCAGCAGCTGCTGCCATCGGCCCCAAGCACACTGTGCCTCCCAGGCTGCCAGAGCCAGACACCACAGGCCAGGCACCACCAGTGAGTAGAGCCCTGCATGGTTGTATCTGCATCTGATCCACTATCTGCCAAAATGATCTGCGGATATATGTGTCTGCAGATGCGGATACGCACAGATATGAAGCAGATATCTGCAGATTGGCAGGGCTCTATTGATCTGACCCAGCCTTGGCTACTCCATGTAGGGAAGGGGCAAAGGGAACTCCGTCTCCGTCCTTCCACCCCCCCATACTCAGCTGGGACTAACATCCCTGGGCTGCCAGTGCATCCTCTGACCCCACCACCCTCCAGTGATTTACTACTAGGCCCAGCTGCCTGAACAGACACATCTGAGCTGCCAGGGAGGGGTGAGTGAGTACTGGTGCAGATTCTCTTTACTTCCCACAGAAATCATTTTCTGCAAGGAAGCAAAGAAAATCTGCAGGGAAAGGGGGGAAGCATTTTTCTGCTGTGCTGCAGTTGCGCAGAATTTCCCCAGGCGTAATATAAGGGCCAACCCAGATAAGTGAACAACAGATGGAAGATCTGATGATTTGGGACTGGGGGGCGGGGAGGGAGAGTTTAAAAATTTAAAAGAAACACTTAAATGCCACAAGTATATAGGACAACTCCAACAAGAAAAAAAAAAAAAAGCAAGAGTACATTTA
This sequence comes from Trachemys scripta elegans, assembly GCF_013100865.1. Taxonomy (NCBI): domain Eukaryota; kingdom Metazoa; phylum Chordata; order Testudines; family Emydidae; genus Trachemys; species Trachemys scripta. The sequence goes on from NC_048308.1 coordinate 29,129,344, forward strand.
GCATACGCTGGCTAACAGTCTACCGCAAATTGGAAAAAGAAATTAAAAACTGAGGGAATAAGCAAACTCAGTACCATTTATGAACCATAGGGGGTTTCGCACTTCACCGCCAAGCCATTTTCACTGTAAAGATACAGATTACCAAGGTATTAGCATTAGGATTATGATTTAAAGGAAGGTTATCTGTAATACCCAATAGCTTCAGGGCAGTAGAGTGCATCACAATAAAATTGAAATTGGGTTACAAATTAAGTGTTTATTTTGTATTATTGTAATCAGAATCTCTGTCCTTAATCCTGATGAGAGGAAAAGATAAATCCTGATAAAATGTTTCTATTTGGAATAACTTCATTTACTGTGCACTTAAACTTTTACTGTCACAGTTGTTCATAACTATTTAAAAGAAAAAACGAACCACATTTTACCCCAAAATGAAGCGAGATTTTGGTCTCATTTAGCACAACTGCCTGGATTTCCTGTTTATGGTTACTTAGGTCATAGTAAACTCAAGTATGCCTCAAAGAGCTTCCAGTACATAGATATGGCAACATTACTTCATGAGATGGTGAAATTTCCCAACTGCACTGGCTGGCATGTGGTGTGTATACATAGCTCTGCTTCCTCCCCCTACCCAATTTAGGGCACCATGAGCTCTAGCAGGAGTAGGGAGTAATTAGTCCCTCACCCACTAACTGCAGACCTTTACTCAGATAGAGAAGCATCTTATTGCCGTCTGTAACAGGGTGTAGCAGTGCCCCCTTTGCTCCTGCCTCTGCTCTGTTCCAAAAGTCACTCGGAGACTTTCTAGCTCAACAATCACCAGTGCAGTTTATTTACAGGGTGCAATCCCACCACTTTCTCACCATCTACAGCTTGGGGGTTTGAGCCTTAAGGGCTTCTCAATCTCTGCAACCAGTAGGGAAGAGCTACCCCCTCTCCTTCCACTCTCTAGCTTCCCCCCTAGTTCCTTCCTCTGGGCCTGGATATAGCCCCCGGCTAACTAGGCTGGCAGCTGTTTCTCCTTCACCAATCAGGCACAAGTTTTTCTAGCCAGCCCAATTTACCTCTCTTAATTGGAGCTGGCATGACCGAGGTCTGGCTCAGGACTCCCAGCCCAGCACCCTGTCACACTTCCCTATCACTGCACACGTGCAGAAGGACCAGGCAGAATGTGACTCTTATCAAATAACTATACAAAAGATAAGATGTCAAATAAAAAATTGCAAAACTGGGCATTCCAGTCAAAAACTAGACACCTGGCAACCCTAATACAGGGGTAAACATGTGAAATGTAATGGCCTATGACTAGATCCAGTCAAACTAGATGATCTTATGGTCCCTCCTGACCTTAAAACTCTATATATCCATGAAACGAGAGCTACTGAAGGGAAGAAGAGAAGAGACATTATAATGGAGAATTATAACAAGATGCTGCCAGGTAAGCAGCTAAATTTTATTGATTCAATAAAATTTAAAATGGCTTATATAAAAAGGTAGGTGAAATAGTCTCAATGAGAGATGAATACATTCAATATTTGAGTTCTTTTGTATTAATTTAAAAATTTGAAAATAAAAAAACCTGTGCCATATTCATTGTATTTTAATTTTAAATGGGCTACTTTCCATCGCAAGAATGCTGTTTTGTGAGAAGAAAAAGTGTTAGCTAGTTTGTCAAATGTAACATAAAAGCAAAATATGAAGGCCCCAAGATAGCCTGAAATGAATCAGCAAAAAATGCTGTGGAGAATTTTCCAATGTTTTTGTGCACCTCTAGGTTATACACTTCAAAAGTGAGTGCATAGAGGAATTGACCAGGAGAAGACTATTATGCTAGACTCAAGTATTAAAGTTCATTGACAGGACAGCTCCAGCCCTTCTTTTAGAAGTTCCAACGCTGTCCTCAGAGTCTGGTGTCTCCGGACTTGTCTGCACTGACACGCTAAATCAGCACGGCTGAAATCAATGTAGTGGCATCAATTTAGCAGATCTGGTGAAGATGCAGTAAGTCGATGACAGAGCACTCTCCCATCAACTTCAGTACTTCACCTCCCTGAGAAGTGGGAGCTAAGTCGGTAGGAGAGCCGACATAGCGCAGTGTAGACACCGCATTAGGGCAATATAAGCTACATCGCTTAGTAGGGTGATTTTTTCACACCCCTTAGCGACGTAACTTACATCAACTTAAGCAGCAGTGTAGACCAGGCCTCAGTGTTGTATCAAGGAACTCGGAGGCTAATGATACATCTTTGCAGTCTCTCTCACAAGAACATTGGAATTGACCTGCAAGAACACCAAATGGCCTTGTGGCCTCCAATATTGAGCTCTTCAAGAGGTTTCAAAGAAACAAAAAACTGTTCTTCCAAGCTGTCAATAAAAATATTTAATATCAATGTTAGCAGTAGAGCTACTTCAGATACTTATTGTTAACATCTACTCCAAAGTCAGACTTGGCAGCCATTTATTCCTATTTTGATTCCGAACATTTAAACAGGTTTTTATTCCACGACAGGTCTACCTCTTACGCTCTAGTACTAAGGCTATGTCTACACTGCAGATCTTACAGTGGCACAGTTGTTGTACTGCTGCAGCTTCACCACTGTAAGGTCTCCCACGTAGCCACTCTATGCCAATGGGAGAGAGCTGGTATATGGGTACAAAGGTGCGTTACAGTACTATAGCTCATTCCTCTTTCCATTCTATCTTCTCAACTATTTTCTTACTGATGTAAGGCTCAACTCTCGATAGTCCCTGGCTCATCTTAGCTTTTTATTAATTATCTATTATTATTATTAATGATTAAGATTGGCACTATACTGACCACTTTTAAGGCCCTCAAGGTAGTAGCTGATTTTAATAGTAAATTACATTGTGTGAATAGCTCAGCTACTTGGTTCTTTAGTTTCTTTCCTTCTCACTAAGTACATAAAGAGAAGGACAGGAAAAATTATATGGGTGTGTATGTATGTGTATATATATACACACACACATACACACACATACACACACACACACTATATTTGTGCATATACCATATATAAAAAAGCACAATACAAGTTAGAAATTACTAATTGTGCAAGTTAATTAACAAACTGAATGAAAGGTTCAGTCACACACTGTACATACATTCACCAGTCTGTTCATCAAATTATACAATATTTTCTCCTTGATCAACATTTAAAGCTTGTATTTTATCATTCAACTTCTTGGTAACACTGTGCAGAACACAAGGAGTATGACGGAGAATTCAGCCTCAAGATTCTCTGTGTTTGTAGCTCACTATGACTGCAATCTTGTGGCATAGAAAGATTGTCATGTGATAATGCTTCAACATAGCTACTTCTTTCATAACGAACAGATTTTCTCTTTTGGTATTTTGACATGTGTCTCTTATTTGACTATTCTCAACAGCAGCTTATCTTACCTCTGGTCCTCTCACACAGAAAGCCAATAACATAGCTATTCTGAAGAAAAAGCTATTTTAGATCATTACTGTGCACCAGATTCCAGCTGTGTAAATTGACCAACTGAAGAGCTGCTCCTGTATGCTTGTTTTACACTCAGACCTTCTCATATACACACAGAAAATGACATCCACCACAGAAACACACATACCTTTCATAACATCTACAGGGATGATCTTGTGGTTTTCACATTTTATTATTAATTCCCATAAAGAAAAAAACAATTAAAAAAACAATGTGTCTTAAGGAAAGCATGTGTAATGCTGTCAGACCCTGGGCATCGGTGGTGGGATTTAACCTGGCACCTCTGGAGCTTAATGCATGAGCCTTTACCACATGAGCTAAAAGCTGATGGGCTGTTAGCTAAGGCTGTAGAGCAGACTCATTTTATTTCTCTCGCTAAATGCCACCAGATGGGACAGAACACCATACCCAAGAGGTGTGTAGGTTACACATACACTTACAAACTCGTAAAAGACAGGAAAATCTGGTTAAGGTACCACTTTTTAATAAATACATTATATTCACTTCTATAATTAAGTCCCGTACACTGTCAACATGTAGTGTATGAATTATATTACAGTACATGCCTCAAAAACAACAAGGAATCCGGTGGCACCTTAAAGACTAACAGATTTATTTGGGCATAAGCTTTCATGGGTAAAAAAACCCCACTTCTTCAGATGCATGGAGTGAAAATTACAGATGCAGGCATTATATAATAACACATGAAGAGAAGGGAGTTACATCACAGGTGGAGAACCAGTGTTGACAGCGCCAATTTGATCAGGGTGGATGTAGTCCACTCCCAATAATGATGCATGTCTCAGACACTCTATAAACCCCAAATATTAACAGGTAGCTGACTTTGATTTTATGTACAAATATTGGGCCCAATCCTGCAATAGGCTGGGTACCCCCCACTCCCACCGAAATAAATATTGACAATCCAAAGGTTGCTGAAAGAAGACCAATAGAGAGTCTGGAAAGGCTAATTTATGAGGAGAGACTAAGCATCTATTCAGGTTGTGAAGGAAGAGGGGAAGGTAGCTAACCATTTCTAACATTTTCAAGTATATACCATGGATGGAGAAGATTTATAGGAAGTTGGCAATGAGTGGGTACAAGAAGGAGTGATTGGATGAAATGTAAGAAAGGAGAATGTAGATGAATATTAGAAAAAAATATATAATAGATGCCCTCAGTGCTCCCTTCAGTGTCACCATCTGAGGGGGGTCTAAAACAGGGCCAGCCTGAGGTGGGAGGTACACAGAGAGGATGGGGGAAGGTTCATCAGGTCAGCAGCATGCTTCATGCATTATTCTTCCTGATCCCGTAGGGTATGACTACCCTACATCTAGGAGTGAGCCTCCCAGCCTGGGTAGGACAGACTTGTGCTAGCTCTGCCAGAGCTAAAATTGTTGTGGGAATTAAAAGTAGCAGTGGGGATGTTCCGGCTCCAGTGGAGATGGGCTAGCCACCCAAGCTCAGACCCTGGGGTCGGTTGGCTGAGCTGGAGAGCTCAGGCTGCCACTGGAGCCACAACATCCACATGGCCATTTTTAGTGTGTTAGCTCAAGCCCCATTAGCATGAGTGTCTACCTGGGCTGGGAGACTGGCTGTCAATACAGTGTAGTGTACAACTGAGGTGAATGGAAAGAGAAAACCAGCTTTTGTAACTGATGGCACTATATTTTTCTGTGTGCTTAAATAAAAAACGTATGAAATATTTCTAGAGAACAGATTGGGCCCCAACCTGCATTTGTCTTGTACCCAAACCTCTCTCTAAAGTCAATAGGAACTCTGGGCTCACATAGAATAGATGATTAGGCTCTTTGTGCATATCTGCTACAATCTGCACTGCAATACAAAAGTTATTTAAATATATTTTTCTCCACTATAAGTAACTGTACTAATCCACATTTGAAAGAATGAGAAAAACTGATAAACACTGGAAACAGTATGCACAAATTCTCAAAAGTGACTACTAAATTGAATACTCGAACTTGAAAATTATAAAAGAGGTCTGATTTTTCCCTTAGTGCTGAGTTTGAATAACAGGCTTCTTCAAGATGTCTCAGGTTGGGCACCCAAAAATCCCTAGTAACTTTTGAAACATTGTGCCGTAATATACATACACAGACACTCCCACCTGTGCCATCTTGCAACCTTACCTCTAAAGTATCCCAAATGAGTGCACACCTACGACTTGCAAACTTGTGATGTCCTGAAGTTCACAGCGCGGGGCCACAGACAAACACACACAAAACTCTGATCGCCAGGACAAGCAATTCGCTTCAAGTCCCCTTTTGAAAATCGGGGCGCACTGGCAGTGCCTTGGCATGTGCAAATCCCTGCACACAAGGCAATAGTTCTTGAAGCCACAGGGCGCAAACTTCTCAGTTACCAGAACAGTTCTGGACTGAACCCGTCAGTTTAATAGCTTTGGACTCGTTATTCCAAATCCGAACCGACCTAGCTCTGGTGCGCACACACGTCGATAATGAAATGCATTAAGCTTCTTATCTGCCCGCGAAACACTAGGGGCTGGCCAGCTGTCAGCGCGGCACGGGCAGGGCTCGGAGCTGGCGGGGAACGCACCAGGACCAGGGCGGGTTTGTCACTCCCAGGTAGCGGATACATCAGCGCGAGCCGTGCGCCCGTGCAGAGCGAGTCTTCGGAGCGAGCCCGCGCGCCCCTGCCCGCCCAGCGGAGCGAAGTTCGGAGGGCGCGCACCCAGCCGCCGAGCGGGGACAGGACCATCCCGGTTCCCGCCCCGTCCAGTCCCCACGTACCTGAGCAGAGCGAGGCGGCGGCGGACAGGAGCAGCAGCGCCCGCCGCATGGCCGCGGTGCGGGGCTGAGGGCGGCGCAAGGGCTCCGCAGCGGCCAGGTGCAGCGGGGCTCCTCGCGGTGTCTGCCCCCCTGCTCCCAGCTGTGCGCCTAGCGCTCCTCGGGCACCACTGGCCGCGACAGCCTGAGCCGGGGGAGGGCTTCCCCGCCAGCTCCTCCCCGCCCCAGACACACCTTCCCGCCCAGCCTGCCCCCGCTTACACCGGGCTGTGCTACGTGGTAAGGTGCTTGTCACCACACTGCCAGCACGAGAGGGGTGGGGGGGGGGTGTCCCTAGGAGCGTCCTGTTGCACAGCCCGGCCGCAGGGAGAGCATCTGCTACACCGGCTTGCGGGGGTTGAATAGTCCGCTCAGATTTAGTCTTTCTTGCAGCTCGGCTTGATTGTTGTAGAGGTAGGTGGGTGAGACCATTGCCCCGCAGACAGTTATGGTTCAGCACGTGTGGTTAGCCCGCAGGTACTCTGCTCTCGTTCGCTAGCAGGCCTCACTATTCTGTTACCAGGGGAAATGCCCCTACCCCTTTTAAACAACACTAGTACTGGTTCTCGGCTTCCCAGCGTGATCTTCCACCCTCATAAGAATCTAGGGGCTGGCCTTCGAAAAACCAGCAAGAACTAGTGGTTTAACAGCCCCTTTCCTAAATTGTAAAATTATATATATCCCTCCCCACTAGCTCAGTAATTTGAGCATTGGCCTGCTAAACCCAGGATTGGGAGTTCAATACTTGAGGGGGCCACTTAAGGATCTAGGGCAAAAATAAAGATTCATATGCTTCTTCACGTTTTTAGGGCAACAAAAATGATTAGGGGTCTGGAGCACATGACTTATGAGGAGAGGCTGAGGGAACTGGGATTGTTTGGTCTCCAGCAGAGAAGAATGAGGGGGGATTTGATAGCAGCCCTACCTGAAGGGGGTTCCAAAGAGGATGGAGCTCGGCTGTTCTCACTGGTGGCAGATGACAGAACAAGGAGCAATGGTCTCAGGTTGCAGTGGGGGAGGGCGAGGTTGGATATTACTAATAGTGGAAACACTATTTCACTAGGAGGGTGGTGAAGCACTGGAATGGGTTACCTAGGGAGGTGGTGGAGTCTCCTTCCTTGGAGGTTTTTAAGGCCCAGCTTGACAAAGCCCTGGCTGGGATGATTTAGTTGGGAATTAGTCCTGCTTTGAGCAGGGGGTTGGACTAGATGACCTCTTGAGGTCCCTTCCAACCCTGATAGATCTATAGATATATCTATAGATCTCTCTATAGAGATGTATAGATCTCTCTATCTATATATAAAAATAATATAGGAGATCATCTTTATGCATTTTCTTAAAGTTGTTTAGCTATTTATTTATTTATATTAAGAGGCTTCCAGCGAGTAGCATTGTGCTCTGTTGCAAAATGCGCTTAGATACAGCGCTGAGCTCTGGGAGCTGTAACAGTTAAGGAAAACATTGAACAGGTCTAAAGCTATATTAGGTTTCTATAAATATTAACCAACAAATATTTTATTTATCACCACTACCGTGAAGGGGTTAGAACAGCCAGAGCAGTAAAGTCTCTTCTGCTGTGCACGTATCAGATAGTGCACCCCACCTCTCCAGCTAGACGGCCTAGGTACTCAACCTGCGATTGCTGGCTCCCGGCCAGAAGACATGTTTTTCTCCTATTAAGGCCTGTGCCTACAAAACCATTTTATTATTTAATGGAGCTTAGTTTAACAGTCCCATTAAAATTAAGGAACAAAAATCAGTTTTATTTAGTGTGTTCCCACAAATGAGAGGCCAGATCATCCCTTCCCCACAGAAAAACCTGCAGGGAGAGGCTCGGAGGGAGGAAATCTCTAAAAGGATCCCTAAGGAGATCCCCCATCCTCCCCACAAAAGAAATTGCCCTGTCCTGGCAGGGGCAGTATTTGCTCCTCACATGAAAGAGAACACACATCACAAACATTGCATGTCTTTAAAGGATCTGTGAAAGGTTAGGGCCTTGTCATGTAGAAACCTATGCTTGAGCATCAGTTCTGGACTGTAACCTACCCACTCCCATCTTCCTCTGCCTCTCTGGCACCACAGTGCCATTGAATCCACATTATCAAGGACTCCCTTTGTCTGCAGCAGGACCATACAATCAGGAAGGTGTTCCCTGGGAAAGACTGCATTATCTTGCATTGCTTTGCTATCTACACTATCTTTCCTCCACAGCGTAATTTTAAATAAAATAAAAGGATAATCAAAACCAGGTCATCAGCTATAGTTTTAGACTTTGGGAAATTAAGGGAATTAGTTAAGGAAGTCCACAGACTGAAGAACTCAAGGACTTAAATGTGGAGGGGGCTTGGAATTTCTTTAAATCTGCAGCATGGAGTGTGGCTCACTTGCCAGGATTATCTAGGAATCCCTCATTTCCCTGCTAGTGTGGGGGCCTTGGGCACAACTGCACCTTGGTTCCTCCTATTCTGTGCCTGTGGCACAGAATAGTTTAGTCTGCTCAGGGCTGTAATACTTTGGTTTAATTTGGTTGTCAGGTTTAGTGTGCAGAGGAGGTCAGACTAGATGATCTGTTGATCCCTTCTAGTCTTAAACTCAATTAATCTATGTGCAATCCTAGCCCTGGACCACCTACTCCTCTCCCCACATGACCAGTCTCCACTCTGCCCTGCAGCTTGGACCATCTACCAGCAGAGTGCCGGCTGCAGAGTCAAGAGACACACATTAGCCCAGGCTTGGCTAAGTCACCTCTGCATAGCTGGGGGATCTGTGGACAGTGAACTCCTGCATGCATGGATCACTGTGGGACAATCTGGGCCTATGATATTAAATATTTGTGCACAATTATTTCACAGTCATAACCTATTTACTTGTAATCATGTCTCTATATCATCATACTCATTTCCACAGCAACTATTAAGAGGCCAAACACTGGCATAAGATAGCCACATTAAAGTAATCAGTAGGAAGTATGTTTTCCCTTGAAGAACCAACACACTTACCAGTAGGACCTCCTCTAGTAAACAGCCAGTGAGATAAGAGCTACAAAGCTACAAAGATATGAAAAGAAAAGAATACATTTTAAAGCAAAGCTTAACTGAGTAATATACTAATATCTTAGGCTTAAATTTTCCCTTTCATCTCAAAGGATCTGAAAACACCACATAGATAAAATGTATACAAATTATGCAGAAAGATCATATTACAGGCTAATGAAATGTAGCCATCTGTGTATCAAAACATGGAACTGTGTAACAGCACACTGAAACGACAATAATTTACAAAAGAAGAGCGTACAATACCATACGTAAAAGAAATGGTGACTAGGAAGCTAGGAAAACTGAATAGTTTTAAAATTAGAATTTGACCAAATCACTGGAGAAAAGTACCATAGGTTAGTTAGTGGCCATAATTGTTAGGAACCTCTGTTTTGTGTTTTTTTGTATAAGACGTTACCTCTGGCAGCACAGAGCCCCCTAACACTATATTAGCTCAAATGGAAAGAGGGCCAGCTACCGAATCACTAGCAGTGCTTCCTACAACACTGTGATTTAGGAGGATCACCAAGGAGGAACCCAGCCCAGTTTATCAAACTCAACTGACAAGGATCCTAGACCAAGGTGGTATAGTTTACATGCCACAAGATCAATTGCAGCTGGTGTAGAGTGTTCTGGAATATGCATAGCCGCCAAGTTTTGTGTAGCTCCATGTGTCATTTTAAGCAAATTGTTTAGAGTTAATTTGTAGGTTTATAAATTTGCACAAAACAAACTTCCATTTATAGTCAAAACACCCTGCCTCAAGGGGTATGGCACGAAGCTGTATAAAACGTGGCAGCTATGGCTGGGGTGACTAGAGGGAAACTGGTGGCTGATGTGGGGAGGCAGTAGCAGGATGGATGGGGGACACTTAGGGACAGTGAAGGTGTAAGTAGCAGTGGTGGAGTGCCTGGAGTTGTAGGGGGTGGGTATTTGTTGATTGCTTGTGGCTACTGGGTTGCTTAAGATGGTTTGCTGGCTATTGAGAGGGGTGCAGAGGTTGTGGGTGAGTCTGCAGAAGATGTTGTGGGTTACTGAGTGTGGGTGGGTCACAGGTTGCTGCTACTGGGGGAAGGGTGTTGGCTGGATGCTGAGGATGCAGCCAAGGGGTTTGGGTGTGTTTGCTTAGGGACAGCTTGGAAAAGCCTGATGCAGGAGAGGTGAGGGAGCCTGACACTAATGCTGAGTCCCTCGGGTGGTGCTGCTACTGACATCCTTCTTCTGTTCACTGCTACCTGTGAGTTCCTGCCTTGGATCCAGCAAATGCAACATCATGAAAGAAGTCATCTGGTTGCCTGCTCAGCACGTGCTGCTGGGGATTCAACCTAATTTACAGAAAGGCATGACATGGCTGCCAAATGTACAAGTGTCCTACAGATGCATGTTGTTTCTTAGCCTTGGCTAGGACTATTGGGTCTGTGATCTGGAAGCGCAAGCCAAGTAGAAGGGCAGTGGTTGCCAGATTAAGCTAGTTATCCACTCTAAACCTCACTTTGAGAACACGAGTGGGCATATTATAAAACAGGAATTTCCATAGAGGATAACTTTGAAAGTGTGCTTTTATATAATTGGTATTATACATTAACTTCAGCTAAATCTCCTCAGAAATCAGAAGGATGGTGGCAGTGGAATGACCATATAAAATCAGAACAATAAATGCTAGCAGGCATGTGAGTTACACTGTATATATATATCTGGTAAAGTCAAGTCAGTTGACATACATTTTGTTAAATTCCTTAGAAATCTTAGGGTCATGTGGTCCTATGCAGACAAAAAAGTTAAAGAGTAACCGCTGCTTTACTGGAAGTAGAGCATCAAAGAACAGAAGACAGCTTAGATTGAAATAATTTTACTCGAGTTAATTTAAATAAGACACTGGATATACAAAATTAGGGCATAATTGAGCCTAGTATTTAAAAAAAAAAATCATCACGGCATTAGAGTAACAAAATAACATGGCTTTTGGTTGCAAACTTTTGCAAACTGAAATGCCAAAGTGAGGTTGTGGCATTTGACAACTCCAAATATTGGAAGGATTGTCTTACAGCATGAATATTATTTCCATGCTATTTTCATTTCAGGCTTTCGGTATCACAAGTTTTCTTCACCATGTGATGATCTCTCCTTAATCACATGCTATCTTTATCTCATTTCATCTCATCTTGAGATGGTCTTGAGACAAAAATCACAGGTCCAAACCTTGCTGAAATCTGGGATTGTTCAGACCCAGATCCAAACTTCATAGCTCAATTCCATTTCTAATTTCACCACGTCCTACCAAGATGTAATTGCATCTTATTGCATGTGGAGCTGGACACACACAAAAATTGGTGAAGAACTTTCGCTGAAAAAAAATGGGGAAAAATTTCAATAAAGGTGAAATGTTTTGTTTCAATATTTTCTAAATGAAACATTTCATCTTTTTGTTTTAGAATGACTTTTTGGTTAGAAATTTAGCTGATTTAACTAAAAACAAGAAGGGGGGGGGGGAACCACCTGAAAATTAAACAATGTCAGGTTGAATGGAATATTTCATTTCACTCAAACTGAAATTTGTTCAGTTTTTCACTTTGGCTAGTGAACTAAACAAAAAAAATTATTCACCCAGTTATAACTGTATGCTCTAAGCTATAAAAGTAGCCTAAAACCAGCCTTAAACAATCTATTTCCCTTCTCAGAGTATTTACATCTTTCAGCTATATGTTAATAGTTTTCATACCCTCCGTTTAGTCACCATTTAGCCAAGCTATGCTTTAAAGCTTTCCTAATACACCAGAATCCTTCCACCCCTAAATAGTTTTCAGTATTCTTTCCTGAATACCTTCCAATTTGTCAATATCTTTCTGGTATTGTGGTATCCAGAACAGTATATGCAGTGTCTTATGTGTGGTCTCACCAGTGATCTACAAAGGAGGACTGCCATCTCCCTGGGTCTAAGACCGTATAAGCCTCCCAGAACAGTGCTACCTTTTCCCCTCGCTCCCCAATATGTCGTCACTTGCTGTAATGTAACATCTCCTTAAGGCCACCATGTTTTTTATAGCCTGAGAGCCCCAGCACTGCTGGTGAAATGTTAGAGAAGCAGGTTACTGGAGCTCTGTCAATAAAATAGTGTTGGACCTGTTCCTACACAAGAGTCTGGATTTACTTGTTTTAAGATAGTAACATCAGCCCTAATCCAATTTCTTATTCATTATTATCCCTAGTTCTTTTTGGCATTACTGGTTTCTAAGTATCTCTTCCCAAATGTATTCTGTATTTCTTATCCATATTTCTAACCTATTTCAAAGTGCTTTTTAAATAATTTGTCTGGCTTTACTTAATAATGTAGTATAGGTCATCTGCAACTGTAACTTCTTTCAGCTCAATAGAAATGTTTAATTAAACCAAGCCTCACACCCATACCAGTACCTGCAGCACTTCATCATATATCCCTTCTTAAGTCAACACTTTGGTCTATTTACAGCTCTTCAGATGTATTTCAATCCATGTGATGTCAGCTGGTCCCAAGTTGGTTGTAATTATTTTATCCAATATGATTTCATGAGAAATTGCATCAAATTGTTTAATCTTTAGACACACTATGGTTAAGCTCTCTCTCATTCACTAATTTTGTGATTCAATCAAATAAAGCAAATTTGTCTGCATTATGAGTTCTTTATGCCACCTATTGCTCATGGTTTCATGTCCTCTAGATGTGTAGGATTTTTTTCTTTTCATATTTGTTCCATTATTTTAATTAGGGATTCAAATTAAATTTACTGGATAGTAACTGCTAGAGCTGCTCCTTTTTCTATTTTTAAAGACTGATGCTAACAACATTTTTTCCCTCCAGCCCTCTAGTACCTGGCCAGTTCTACATGACATTTCAAAATTATCTGCTAGAGGTTCCATGACTGCATTATGCTAGTTCCCTTAAAACCCCAGAAAGCATCCCAATGAGCACCTGCTGACTTTACATATGTAATTTTTACCCAGTATTCCTTTACCAGCTGTATAGTCATATTTACATTGACATGGTCTTTATTATTGCTTAATCATCTGTAACCCCTTTCCACTGCAGCTTTATCCCCCTTCTGGTTTATTAATGTTTCCTTTCTAGATCTTCTTTTCACCTAGTATTTATTTTAAAAAATGTTTTTGAGGCAATATAGTCTAGCAGATTAGCAAGGTGTGGGGAGTCAGGAACTCATGAGTTCTAAGGGCTTGTCTGCATGAGGAAGCTACTGCACAATAAACTATGATGTGAATTTAAAGCTCAATAACTAATCCGCACTAGCTTCTCACTTACTCCACAATACAAGGGCCTTTTTGCAGTTTAACTGAATCCACTATGGACACAGACTCCGCTAAAAACAGGACAAAGGCACTCGATGCCCTTTTCTATTCTGACATAATTTTAACAGCTATTCTGTGCTCTTTCCCTGGTAGACAAGCCATAGTCCTGACTTTGCAACTGCTTTTGCTGTGTGGCATAGGGGAAGTCACTTAGCCTCTTGGTTTCTCAGTTTCCCCATTGAGAAAATATAGGACACTTTTTTTGCAAACACACAAAACAAGTACTTACCCTTCCTACTTCATGGGTTATGAAATCAATTAGACAGGGGAGACAGCCAGAAAAGGATAATTGATTTTTTCCTCTCATTGATCCCACTATTGGATTCTCTAGGATAGGATGAGAACAAGCAGAAACGGCTATCTGTTGCTGCCACTTCTGGGCTCAGGCGCTTCACTGGTCAGTTCTCTGGGGATGTAAAGGGAGGAGATAACTTTTTGACATGTAACAGTGAGTACATCTAATCTGGAAGAAGGAAGCTGATGTTTCACATTACGCTGCAGTCTTTTGAATGGCAATACCCTTAAGTAAAGGTAGTGGAAAATTTTCTGAACATTTTTCCATTGGAAAATATGTTTTGTGGAAATCTAAATTTTCTACTCAAACAAGTCAATTTTTATGAAATTTCATTTGAGAAAAATATTGAAACAAAGTGTTTCATCGATGTCAACATGGCCTAGACATTTTCAGAATGGAATGTTTTGATTTTTCCGTTTCAAAATTACTTTCAAAATTAAATTTTATTTTATGTTATTTAAAAAAAATAAAAAGTCCAAATTGAAACAAAACATTTCTGTTGATCCAAAACAAAAGACATTTAAAATTTTTGTTTCATGAGAAATTTAACATTTCATTTTGATTCAGAATAAAAATACATTTCAGAGCAGATTTCCCTGCAAAATAGAAATTTCAGTGTACACACAATTCTACCCACACTCAAATCTCCTGGCCCAGGAGACGATATGGGATCATAATGGCATTTCAGATATGCCTTGTAAAGAGATAATGTTAATGTTCCTCCAGATTAACGTGAGAGCATGTGCATATGCACAATTTTATGAGTGGAGATGGACAGGAACTGGAATTTCCATCCTGTGGAAAATTGACATTTCAGAAAATAATCCATTCCGTATCAAAACACAAAGGCAAAATTTCAAATCTTCTAAAGATATGAAATCCCAGAAAAATGTTTAATTACATTCAAGTATTAAATATACTATATAATACACACAATACAATATTAAAATCAATATTTTGCTACAATATGAAAAGTAAAAAATATTAATCCAAATAACTTTGTTGAAACTAAACATTCAATTTTCCCATAAAAAACAGGTCACAATTATCAGGTTCCAATGGAATATTTCAATTGCAATTAAATGTTTCCCCTCCCTCCCCCCCTTTTTTTTTTAAATGGAAGACTGTTCCATCAAAAAAATTCCAACCAGTTCTACTTTTCAGTTATTGCTCTGTTTCAGTTACCTACTTTGTGTGACATATCTGGGTCACTTAGGCATCCATACTTACCAATAGTTCCATTTTGGATTGGGTGAGCCCAGACATCCCTTATCTATTCTCAAGGAGCTGGGAATGAAAAACGTAAGTAACTGGAACATAATCATCACACTATTATTTATGTACGTATCAATTTTGAAGAATTTTCTCTTCCCACTGATCAATTTTGATTACTTATGAATTAAATTTAAAGATGGGTCTGCAACAAAATTCTAAAGCTAAAAACTCCCCCAAATTTAGACACGAATTTTGTAGATCTGGCTCTGCTCTTACAAATATGAATCAGGATAAAAGGTAACAGTGATGATATGAATCAACAAGGCCAACTCAACCTCCTGGGCAGCCAACAGAGAATCACAAATTATTGTAATTTGTTAATATGGGCTGGACGGGGTATGTGTGGGTGTGGGAAGGTAAACTTTTTCTCTCAACCTTTAATGTCATGAATGGAAGTTAAATATAACACCACTTCAGTGTATCTATTTTTTATCTGTTTCTCTTATGCCTTTTCCTATTAGTTGTTTATGTCAGTACATAATAAATGAATGATAAATATAATTAAGCTAGGGAATTCACTGATTTGACTATGCTGATCCTCATTAAGTAATCTTGATCAAAGTCCGCCATAGGGAGAGAGCTATTAAGTATGTAGTTTAAAGTTCATACAGTACTAAGAGCCAAGGCAAACCAATGGGAGTTGATGGTTTCTATCACCAAGCCCTTAGTATTGCGTTGACTTTCAGCCATTTTGTTATGGATTATACACAGTATCTTTATTAGCAAAAAGAGTGGAGAACATGCTGCATCTTCCAGGTTAAAGCCTTAAATGCACAAACTTTCATGTGTATTTTGTGGCACTCTTTTTGCTTCTTTAAATAAATATTTTCATTAAGAGCATAGCATTTTTAGATGGTGAAAATAATTAAATTTTGAACAGGTAATGGTTCATTTAATTCTCAGAAAAAAAGACATTTCAGTAGGCATGAGTAAACAAGTATAATGTAAGAATCATTCTTAGACAATTACTTTAAGATCAGTGTGACTTGTTTGCTTAACAGTCATTGTGGTTTGAAATAATTAAAGAATGTTGGGTTAAACAGATCCTTATTAGAGTCAGGAACTTAAGTGGTGACCAGATAGTAAAATATTCCATTTTTTCTTTGTTTCAGGCTGATATAGGATGGTATGGTCATGAAGAAATCTATTTTCTTGAACTAAGTTATATTAATTTGAGCCATACTAGTTTAATACTTCCATGTGATTACTTTTACACAAACAAATGTTAACAGCTAGGCAAATTAGAAAGTTAGAAACTCAGTTAATACTATAGCAGAAAAAGACTAAAATATAATAAAATAACCCAAAAAGGGTTAGCAGTTTAAGTTTAAATATAAGATAGATGCCCCAACCGCTATTGTACAGTCGATTAACATGCAAATAAAATATGTCAAGTTAGCCAGAGAGCTTCCACATCAACCCCTGCATAAATGAGAAAATTAATAAGGACTACACACTTCAAAGTGTGTTCACTGTTCGATAGCAAGTTCTACTTGTACACAAAATATCATGCAAACTATCCTCTAATATTTCTAGACACACACACACACACACACACACACACACAGTACACTGCATATTATACATTTGGTAAAGTATACTGCTGCTTTGCAGATAATGGAGGGTTGAGAAGGGGGGGAGAGGGACGCTAAACAGGTCAAATTTTCCCCCCACTCAAGGAAATATATGTCAAAAGCTAATTAAAGTCAAATGAAAACCAATTTACAAATCTAGACAGCAAGGCAACAAAAGCAATTAATTCTCGAGGACAAGACTGCCATGCCATTCTTAATTAATTTTGTTGTTCCCTAGAATTACTAGTCAGATGGTCCTTAATCAGGGGTTCTGAGGGCAGTGGGTCATCTTGCACGTGTTACATTACTGACGCACAGCAGAATAAAGTTATGGGCACTATGTTAGGCTTAACACAGAATTTAAGTTCTTTTTGTGGGGGTTAGGTTTGACCCTTAACATTATTTTAAAGCAGATTTTAAGATATTTGTTGTATTTATGTTGAGAAGCTAGACTGAATCTCAAGGACAGCAAAATAAAAACTGGGTCAGCGTTCAGCTTTCCCTCTACCCTCTTTGAGTACGTCTCCAGCCTAAGCTACCATAGGTCCTTTAATTAATATTACAAAGGCTTAGCTGTACTGTCCAAGCCTTTCCTCTGTGGATGTGTATCTGCAATAGTGCAGGCTGGATGCTAGTCAGCTGGACAATGCTACCTGGATGCTAGAGTTCCTGAAACAAAAGAAGCTCTGTAATCAGTCCCCACAAGCTGCTGTTAACTTTCATCCCAGGGGCACAACAGGAAAATGCTTCCCTTATTAATTTCTTCTTATTCATGGTTGCCTTCTATTCTCATCATAGGTGTTCGTTTCATTGGAGGTCTCCGATTGTACCAACAGGGATCATGAAGCAACATGGCAGTCCTCCAGAAAGCTCTCAGCTTTACCAAATGGTGGTGAAATTGCAGACTGATGCTTTCTTCCTTGTATCTCTTTTTTCCTTGAACTATGATTTGAAATCAGAAGTAATTCCCTTCAGCTGGTTGGTGCAAATAAGATATTAGGATCTGTTTTCATACATGGAACAAAAAGATATCAGAGTTTCTTTCTTTGTCCTTGAAGAACTAGTATGCAAGTATTTTCATGCATAAAGCACGGGACTAGCCCAGACCTTGCATACTTCAGCTGCCAAACTTGGAGGTTTAATGAGACCTTCTTCCAGAATTTAACCTGCATCTCCCTCTCTCTCTTCTCCATCAATGCCATGTGGCTCTGCGTCTCTCTCTCTCTCTGTCACTTTCTTCTCTTAAATCAGTCTCTAGCACAGTGACTCATTCTTCCAAGTCAGTAACTTCTTTTAGCAGTAGAAGTTCGGTCATCAGATCATGTCTCATGGCCTTTAATTCAGTGATCAGCACCAAAATGTCTGCTTTGGTAGCTAATGGATTTTCTTAAGTCCTGGCCTTTCTGCCTGATTTGGCTGCCACATGTTTACTTGGAGGTCTCTATGCTGTGAGCAGGAAACACTCTTCTTGGTATCTTTTTAAATTTCAGATTTTTAAAGAGAATTCATCCTGTGCAACTCTTTGCTCTGATTTTGTGGGGGGAGTTTAGGGAGGGTGGTGAGGTCAATGGAGGCAGATTACTTTGCTGTCACATCAGACAGCCATGTTATTCTACTAGTTCCCCAACATCAGAATCATAGAATATCAGGGTTGGAAGGGACCTCAGAAGGTCATCTAGTCCAACCCCCTGCTCAAAGCAGGACCAATTCCCAACTAAGAATTAAAGGAATGTCTGAAAATGCTGAAGAAGGAAACTCAGTCTGGCATGTAAAAACCTTAATTGTGGAGTTGTTACAGCTGAACTGTATGGAAGAGGTAAAAATTGACAGAATACATAGAGTGCTGCTCCTTCTACCAAGGCCTGCCAATAGACCCAGAAACCAAATTGTGAAGTTTCATGATTATCAGCAGAAAGTTTAGTTATGAGAAAAGCCAGAGCTCATAGTGTAAGGCCACAAGCTGCAATTTTTCCATGATCTCTCTGCCCTAATTTTTTTTTAAAAAAGAGAAGAGAGCTGAGGGAAATTACAGCAGCACTCTGGAGGGCAGGTATCAGCTACAGATGGAGATCCCCATTCAAACTCCCCATACAAAAGGATATTTCAGAGGTAGTAACTAAAGCTAAGCTACTGTAAAAGTCTTGACAGATAGTGAAACCCAGGAAAAGGAGAACAGGAAAAAACTCTAGAGACCATACTGGCAATGGCAGAAGTGAAGCTGAATAAGAACTCAGATACCTGAGGAGAAACCTAAAGATTAACTAGAAGGGACTTCTTGGGGATGAATAGGTGGAGAATGAATCCCTATGGATTGCAAGAGAAGCTGTCCAAATGTTCATAGAAAGTGTAAAAAGGATTAGGGTTCAGCAAAACACAGTTGTTTGGAGACTGATTTACATGCAATGTTGGGTATTTTATTTTTGGATTTAAACGAAGGAGAATGGAGAAGAGGGGCGGGAACCTGAAAGGCGGGTGAGGAGAAAAGGAATTACTACAAGAAATATATAGAGAAGTTTACAAACAGAAAACCATATTCACATAATTCTAAATGAGAGACATTGGCCATACAGGGGTTCATTCCATGAAACAGCTCAAGAATCACAATAATTTCAAGTTTTTCCAATAAACTAAATAGTTATTTTCAATGGCTCTTCCTTTGACATTCAAAGATCTTATTTTAAAAGGGTTAAATCATGTAATTAAAAGGAAAAGAGCCCTGACAGAACTTTGCTCAATGTATGCTCCCAATCAAAAGCAAAAAAGGATTTAAATATTGCAACACTTTGAGGAAGGGGAAACTGTACTTGGAGGAGACTTCGATTGCACACCAATTCCTTACTGGGAAAGGTCTGATAAAAAGACGAGGGGGATAAGGAAGCAGGTGCAGCATTAACTTCCTCTGTGCCAACAATTCAATCTCTCAGCTTTCTGGAGAGAATTACACCGAGGGAAAAGATTACACCTTTTATTCACACCCTAATCAGCTCTATACTAGATTAAATTTAATATTAATTTCTTAATCATGAATTGGCACCATTACATTGGGCAGAACACGCACTATTGGAAGTAATATTTGCTAGCTGGGATGGGACCCAAAGATCCCTCTTTTGGAAAATGAGCTGCTTGCTTCTCCAAGGTGACTAAAATAAATAGAAAATATCAAAAGAGGTCTTTTCTGAAAGGCAGGTAAAATAATATTTAGGGGGCAACTAATAAGCAGAATTTCTCAACTGAAAAATCGAAGAGCTCAAGACAAAATAGAACCAGGAGATAAAAAGGTAACAAGACATTCATAAAAACAGGTTAGAAAAAGTACATCAACAATTAACTAACTTTAAGGGGAAATTGAATATGTTGATGACAGATGCTGCTGAAAAAGCCCTTATGTACAAAAAGCAGATGTTTTATGAAAAGACATACAAGTATAAGGTATTGACTCAAAAGCTTAGAGAGCAATGTAATATTCCACCAATTAACAACAAGCAGCAAATGATAATTACACACCCTAATAAAATGTGCTTTGTTTGCATCTTATTTAAAAATCTCTACAGCTCAGATACTCCAAGCTCAGAAGTTAAAATTTATCTGGAAGTAGCAGGCTTGCCAAAGAAACACAGCTTATAAAGAAACTTTAGATAAAGAAACAACAGAAGAAGAAATCTTAGAGGCAATAGCAAGCATGAAAAGTAGTAAGGGGTTGGGACACATGCCTTATGAGGAGAGGCTGAGGGAACTGGGCTTATTTAGTCTGCAGAAAAGAAGAGTGAGGGGGGATTTGATAGCAGCCTTCAACTACCTGAAGGGGGGTTCCAAAGAGGATGGAGCTTGGCTGTTCTCAGTGTTGGCAGATGACGGAACAAGTAGCAATGATCTCAAGTTGCAGTGGGGGAGGTCTAGGGTGGCTATTAGGAAAAACTATTTCACTAGGAGGGTGGTGTAGCATGGGAATGGGTTACCAAGGGAGGTGGTGGAATTTCCATCCTTAATGGTTTTTAAGGCCTAGCATGACAAAGCCCTGGTTGGGATGATTTAGCTGGGGTTGGTCCTGCTTTGAGCAGGAGGTTGGACTAGATGACCTCCTGAGGTCACTTCCAACTCTAAGCTTCTATGATTCTAAGAGTCCAGGGCATGATGGCTTTCCAGCTGAATTTTACAAGGTATTTAAGGAGGTATGAGGGGTCTCTTGAGAGCTACTTTCATTGTTTTTCTGTTATGGGAGGAACTTCCACAGATATGGAAGAAGCTATTGTTGTTCTCCCTAAATTGACAAAGATCTTACCTTATGCAGCTCTGATAGGTCCATATCACTGTTGAATCATGAGAGCGATTTTAGCAAACATATTAGCTAGCCTATTCTAGTGCACATCTTAGCTTATATAAATGCAGATCAAGCTGGATTCAATGAGGGTAGACAAATGTCTGACAATTTTCAGAGAGTACTTGGAATCATCCATAATGCCAGATCCAAAAAAAAATCAATTTCTTTTGTTGTCACTTAATGGCGAGAAAGCCTTTGATAGAATAGAGTGGGACCTTCTGTTTCAAGTCCCGCCCCTCAGGGACATCAGCCTCCAGTTCTTTAAATGAATAACTGCTCTTTACACCACCAGCCCAAAAGCAGATGTGCACATTAATGGGATTGAATCACTCAGAGAAGCTAGGCAGGGATGTTCATTGTCTTTACTTCTTGCATGGCCATGGATCCTGCTGCACATAGATTCATTGTTCCTAACATAGGAATAAAATGTGCAGGACCAAATCAGAAAATAGCTTTATATGCAGACGATGGAATATTATTCTTATCTCAACCAACTATTTCCCTAAAATTAGTCTCTAAAGACATCCATGACTTTGGGAAAGTGTCCATATTTAAAGTAAGTTACGTCAAGTCTGAAATGCTGTCTATAAGTTTGCCAGACTCTGAAAATGTATTCCTCCAGAAATCATTTGGGTACAAATGGGCAACAAATTCTATAAGATACCTGGACATTCAAATCTCAAATAACTTAGAAGTGCTCTGTGATTTAAATGCGAAATCCCTACAGTAACTCCTCACTTAAAGTCATCCCAGTTAACGTTGTTACATTGCTGATCAGTTAGGGAACATGCTTGTTTAAAGTTGTGCAATGCTCCCTTCTAACGTCGTTTGGCAGCTGCCTGCTTTTCCACTGCTTGCATGAAGAGCAGCCTGTTGCAGCTAGCTGGTGGGGGCTTGTAACCAGGGTGGATCGGCAACCCCCTCCCCCCCCCCCCATCAGCTCCCTGCTCCCCTAAGTTCCCTGTGCTGCAGCCACCTAGCAGGCTATCAATTGCTGGCAGCTCAGCTGTCCCTCCCCGCACTGCCATGTGCTGCTCCTGCCCTCTGCCTTGGAGCTGCTCCCAGAAACTCCTGCTTGCTGTGCAGCGGGGGAAGGAGGGGGCTAATGTGAGGGTGTCCCCCTCCCCCCTGGTCCTACACCCCGCTTACTCCATCTCCATATAGAGCAGGGAGGGGACATGAAGGGAGAGAGACAGAGAGCTTGGGGCAGCAGCTGCTGTCTCAACTTCCTGATTCACTTAAAAAGACAATGCACTTAAGAGTGGGTCAGCTTACT
Organism: Trachemys scripta elegans; assembly: GCF_013100865.1. Lineage (NCBI taxonomy): Eukaryota > Metazoa > Chordata > Testudines > Emydidae > Trachemys > Trachemys scripta. The sequence goes on from NC_048308.1 coordinate 29,151,747, forward strand.
TAAAGGGGCAGTGTGCATCTCTCTCTCCCACACACAAGGGGTGTGTGTGTGTGTATATATCTGTCTGCTATGCTGTCTCCCCTCTCTCGTGTTCGTGCTGCCTTGTGTGAGAGGCTACATTAACAACAACATGTTAATCCTTGAGGGCTTAGCCGAGTGCTAGTTCATCATTTAGCAGCAAGGTATTCCCTGGGAAATATCCCTCCCTCTTCCACCCTCTAACTTCACCTTCTCAGCCAAGCGTCACAGTCATCATAGCTGTGAACAATATTAAATTGTTTGTTTAAAATGTATACTGTGTGTATATCTATATAATATATAGTTTTTTGTCTGGTGAAAAAAAGTTTCCCTGGAACCTAGCCTTTCCCACCCCCCATTTACATTAATTCTTATGGGGAAATTGGATTCGCTTAACATCGTTTTGCTTAAAGACACATTTTTCAGGAACATAACTACAACGTTAAGTGAGGAGTAACTATACTTCAACAAATGAAAACAAAAAAGATCTGGAGTGGCAGGGGAAGTATGCAACTTCTTGGTTGGGTAGACTAGCCACAGTCAAATGAACCTTTTGCTAAGGATATTTTTCTTGTTTCAAAATCCTTCTGTTATCATCCCAGATAAAACTCTAGTACCAATTTATATGGAATAAAAAACCAAGAATAAGTGCAGATACTTTGTACAGACCCATTAAACAGGGTGGAAATATTCTATGGTGCTATCAACTCAAAGCAGCAGTAGATTGTCTGGATTAGAGCTCGCCCAACCACTGGGTCTTTATTGAAGAAAATTGTGCTAGCATAAACATTATGAGGCTACCACGGAGTATTTAAAAAAAAAAAAAAAAAAAAAAATCACTCTCCAGAAATTTATACATCCTTTAGCACAGGCTACTCTAGAGAGTTGGGCTAAAACTAGAGATGTTTTTTTCCTTCACCAATGACACCTATTGCAAATAATGAAGATATTAACCTAAATCATGAACCAGAGAGCTTTAATGATTGGAAGAGCCATAGAATACATATGGTTGCTCTGCTATTCAGTAGAGAAATTTCTCCAACTTATTTTGGAGATCAAAACTACCTAATTGGTCCACTCTCCCATGGTAGCAGTCCTTTTAAATTAGGCATTTTGTTTCTCTTTTTTTTTTTTTCTAGAAAAACTGTTTTATACAGAAAGCTAATTTCAATAGAAGTGATGGCATCTGGTCAATTAGGAAACAAAAAACAAACAATTATATCAATCTCTGCAAATAAAACTCTCCTAACAAAAAAAACAAAAAAAAAAGTCCTTATATGACATGCATGTACGACGCAACATGAGGATGGCCAGATCATGTAGTCCTCAGGCAAGACAATAGATGGACAACCCGCAGTGACTGGATCCCCAAGACCACAAGCGACCGCTGAGCAGACCAAAAATGGAGATGAAAGAGGAGATTTTATGCATACTGTATATTGGTGAACGTGTGCGGTCATTAGTGTGTATTGGGATGCAATCCGTAACCAAATATCACAACTTGTTGGATATTTATTGCCAAACGAGCCATTCATAATCCCCCTGGGGCTTCCTAGTAGAAATGGTCACACAAAAGGAAATGAAGAATTAATCTCTCAACTGCTGTTAGCTGCTCAGCCAGTTTTTTAAATGTTGACATTTGATAGACATGCCTGGTCCATTAAATGTGTAATCAGAGATTTCACTTAATTTAATGGAACCATATCAGGTGGTGTAGTGATGTTCATCCTGTACAATGGTAACAACCTGTTAAATAGAGAGATCTGATTACTATAATTCCCGTATAATGTCTCTAAACAAAAGCTCAATGTTGTGATTGTTTTGTTTCTGATAAGTTCCCTGCATGGCAAGGATTTGTAAACCAGTTTCTACTACTGTCATCAATCAATCATTAAGAATTCCATGCACTTTTTATAAGTATCAAGGATCTTTAGCCTATTTTCCCTTTCTCCATTATTATGTAACATGCTGTGGACCTGGTTACTGTTCTTGTCTGCTCTGCATCGCTCAGCAAAAAGTTTTGCTTTATAAAGAGCCAACCAATTTGAGATTTTTCACCTGATGAGAAACCAGTGGGTGGTAATTGGAATCAAATGGCCTGTCTTTCTTGATTTTCTGTCATAATGTGAGTTACAAGGAAAGCCTTTTGGAAGGTGATAAGCTCTACCACTGCAAATAGATTAAGGTAAAATTTATAAGTACGTTCCTCTTAAATTCAAACATCCCATCTAGGACCATACATGTCCCCTGGAATGGTGGTTGAAACATGAAGGGACATATGAATCTTTAGCACATTTGGTACTTAAATATCTTGCGATGCCACCTACAATAGTGCCATGAGAACGCCTGTTCTCACTTTCAGGTGACATTGTAAACAAGGAAGCAGGCAGCATTATCTCCTGCAAATGTAAACAAGCTTGTTTATCTGAGCAATTGGCTAAACAAGAAGTAGGAGTGAGTGGGCTTGTACACTGTAAAGTTTTACTTTGTTTTATTTTTGAATGCAGTTTTTTTGTACATAATTCTACATTTGTAAGTTCAACTTTCATGATAAAGAGATTGCACTACAGTACTTGTATGAGATGAATTGAATACTATTTCTTTTGTTTTTTTACAGTGCAAATATTTGTAATCAAAAATAAATAAAGTGAGCACTGTACACTTTGTATTCTGTGTTGTAATTGAAGTCAATATTTTTGGATGTTTTCTACAGTTTCAAATAAATGGTATTCTATTGTTTAACAGTGTGATTAATCATGATTAACATTTTTAATCTCTTGCCAGCCCTAGTCAAACATTCTCTCTTTATATCCTGAGGATATGCACTGTGCAATTTGTGAGAGTCAAAGAGTTTATAAAGTACTTTGAGATGCAACATGAATTGCGCAACATAAAATGTATCATCTCAATAATACTTTCAACAATGGGAACCTGTCTGCATTCATCCAATCCACAGTCCGATGTATATAGAGAGTAATAGAATGTAAATAGGTCCCTATTTTTTTCACTCACACCATTAATGATAGCATCCTACATTTATATCATGCAGTTCATCACAAGTGATCTCCAAGGTGTGTGCATAACTGGTTGGAAAACCATTCCCAGAGAGTAATCATCAGTTACTTCAGTCAAGCTGGAAGGGCAGATCAAATGGGGGTCCCACAGTGATCAGTTCTGGGTCCAGTTGTATTTGATATATTTATCAATGATTTAGATAATGGCATAGAGAGTATGCTTAAAGTTTGTCAATGATACCAAGCGGGGACAGGTTGCAAGTGCTTTGGAGGACAGGATTAAAATTGAAAGTGATTAGACCATTTCTTCAGTTTGTCCAGGAGTAAAGAAGATGAAATTCAATAAGGACAAATGCAAAGTACTCCACTTAGGAACAATCAGTTGTGCACATATAAAATGGGAAATGACTGCTTAGGAAGGGAAACGGATCTGGGAGTCATAGTGGATCACAAATTAAATATGAGTCAACAGTGTAACACTGTTGCAACAAATAAACAAACATACATTCTGGGATTTATTAGAAGGAATGTTATAAGCAAGACAAGTAGTAATTCTTCCGCTCTATTCCATGCTGATGAGGCCTCAGCTGGAGTATTGTGTCCAGTTCTGGGTGCCGCATTTCAGGAAAGATGTGGACAAATTGGAGAAAGTCCAGAGAAGAGCAACCAAAATGATTTAAGGTCTAGAAAACATGACCTATGAGGGAAGAGTGGAAAAAATTGGGTTTGTTTAGTCTGGAGAAAAGAAGACTGAAGGGGGGGACATAACAGTTTTCAAGTACATAAAAGGTTGTTACAAAGAGGAAGGAGAAAAATTATTCTCTTAGAATAGGACAAGCAGCAATGGGCTTAAACTGCAGCATGAGCTGTTTAGGTTAGGACATTAGGAAAAACTTCCTGTCAGGGTAGAATAAATTGCCTAGGGAAGTTGTGGAATCTCTATCATTAGAGATTTTTAAGAGCGGGTGAAAAACACCCATCAGGGATGGTCTAGATAATACTTAGCCATGAGGGCAGGGGACTGGACTAGATGACCTCTCTTAGATCCCCTCCAGTCTTAAGATTCTATGAAAGTGATTTACAAGCAATGGCCAACACCTTCAAAGGTGCTTAAACTTTTATATTTCTATCGAGGCGACTAAATAGAGATGGCATCCTTTTCAAAGACCTGGATCAAAACCTGGGTCTGAATGAAATCAAATGACTAGCAACTTTGAAAATCCACTTTTGCAGCAAAACACAACTTTTGAAATGTTAGCCCCACTGTAGAAATAGCATTAAAAACTAGAACATGGGAAAATCTCATACATCCCCATAACACACTGCAGCCTAAACAATACTGTAGTTCAATCTATTTGAATCCTGTCCTGTTGATTTGGACAAAGGATTTGTCAGTAAGATTTTAAAATAAATATTGATTAGTGAAATACCAACTTTGGTTTAATAACTATATTTTCAGATAAAAATCCCAGTGTATAGATTGGTGAAAAAACACTTCCTTAACATGGTTTACAGAAGTAAATGTTCAACTTTTTTGCAATCTCATTAAGAGCAATTAAGAATTTAAAAATCCAAACTATTATTAGCTTGCTTATAATAAGCACCGTTGTTTATTTAGATCCCAAACCTAGACTATTTTATCTAAGACCTGAAGGTATGAAAGCAGCAATATAAATCAACGTTGACACTGACCAATCCACACCACTTAAATATGCTACCCATCAATATATTTCAACTAGCTGACAATGCTTTTCTGAATATTTGGACATATACTACCTAGAGTTATATTTTATAACATCTTACTGTTATGATAAATGAAGAGTGACATGTCAGCAAGTTATTTGTTAATCATACCTAATAGGGAAGAGGCTCCCATATACTTTTAATTTATCACAGCACATGCTGCCAAGTGTTATATATTTTTAATAAGGCTCCCATTGAATGACTTAACATTGATGCTAGCAATCACCTGTCTTCAAGGTGCACCTTTCCATATTATGTTATTCCATTTGTAGTCTATTCTAATATATGATTTTTAATTCAGAACTGAACCTATCTGAATTAAGAAATTGTTTGGTCAGGGTCCGTTTTCCCCCACCGCCCACTTCAGTGGGTTTCATTTCAGTAAGGCAAACAGGATTTAGGCATTAGAGTATCTATGAGTAATAAAAGGTGCCTAGTTTTAAGCACATTTAGGATAGTTTGAAGCTCACCGACTGACAAGGCTCCCACAAAGTATAACTTTTGAGTAAATCTCTTCTGCTTTCTCTCACTTATCCCTTCAGTTCTATTTCATTATGAGATCTAGGTTTATTAGACTGGTAGTTGAGTCCCTTCCCAAAGCGATTACAAGTTTCTTTACAAAGTTCATATAATGGACATTGTCCTTTTTTTTGTTTTCAGAGAAGAGATTAGAACATCATTGCTTGCCAAATTGCATTTTAAACTCAAGCTGGTTTTGAGCTCTAACTAAAGCAGAAGCTATATAAAATTGAGAGTTTTTGATTCCACTGTTATTCTGGGAACAGCAGGGAAGTTTTCTAAATTTTGTTTTTATTAAAGCAGGAGTATCAATACACCCCTACCCCGATATAACACGACCTGATATAACACGAATTCGGATATAAAGTGGTAAAGCACTCGGCCGGGGGGAGGAGGGGGATGTGGAGGGCTGCGCACTCCGGTGGATCAAAGCAAGTTCAATATAACGCTGTTTCACCTATAACATGGTAAGATTTTTGGTTCCCGAGGAGCGTTATATTGGGGTAGAGGTGTATAGACCATTCTCTTACCCCACATGCCCCAAATCCTGCATCAGGGTCCATTACCATGGACACTAGCAGCCACACAGAGTCCAATTGAAGTCAAGGGGATTCTGAATGGGAACAGAGGTTCACCTTAACAGACCTTACTGCAGGAACAGGGCCATGTGTCACACATAGCAGGGTAAGAGAAAAGGATGCAAAATTAAAAAAAAAAAACAAAAAAATAAAAAAACCCTACATCACCAGGAACTACTCTAGCACATGATCATGTGGAGTAATGAGTACCCCTCATATCCCATTATCAGCAAATTGTAGTATTAGGTTCCTGAATGATCCTTAATTTTGCTTCTCCCATCTTCAGCACGCCTTCAACATACCAAGCACCAGATTTCTTGTGTTAAAAAACAAAACAAAACAAAAACAAAAACACACACCACACACATTTGGAGGTCTCTGATAAATGAAGGGGGAGAAGGGTAGTACCCTTTTATGGACACCCAGCCAGCAAGCCAGCTAGCTACAAAATCCCTCTTCGTAGTTGTTCTCTACTTGCTTTACCTGTAAAAGGTTAAAAACGCCCATAGGTAAAAAGAAAGGAGTGGGCACCTGACCATAAGAGCCAATGGGAGGGCTAGAACTTTTTAAAATTGGGAAAAAACTTTCCCTTTGTCTGTCGTTCTCCAGAGAGGGGACAGAGCAGAGACAGGGCTGGAGCTATGCAGTAAAAAGCTGTGGACCAGGTATGAAAATCACTAGATCATACCTAGAAACTACTCATTTGAAACCCCCAGATATACAAGTAGATCAGGAAATGTCTAGAAAGACATGATTAGGTTTATTTCTTTACAGCTTGTGGACTCCTCTTTACTAACCCCCAATTGCTTTTGTTTTGCTTGTAACCATTAAGCTGGACCTCAATGAAACCATTCTTGATGTTTAATTATTATATTTGCTCTTTTTAAATCTAGCAATATCCTAAGTTCCAGATTATTTCCTTTCTTTTGGTTTTTAATAAAACTTACTTTTTTAAGAACAGGATTGGGTTTTTGTGTCCTAAGAAGTTTGTGCATATGGTGTTTAATTAGCTAGTGGCAAAAGCTGCTTTCCTTTCTCAGCTCTTCCCTGGAGGGGGGGATGAAAGGGCTTGAGAGTACCCCACAGGGAGGAATTCCCAAGTATGCCTTCCTGGGTTCAAAGGGTTTTTTTGCATTTGGGTGGTGGCAGCATTTACCTATCCAAAGTCAAAGAGAAGCTGGTACCTTGGGAGTTTAATACAAGCCTGGAGTGGCCAGTATTAATTTTTAGAATCCTTGTGGGCCCCCACCTTCTGCACTCGAAGTGCCAGAGGGGGAAATCAGCCTTGACAGGCCATTAAAACAAATTAGTTCCCAAGCTAAAAGTATGCATGTCATGATTCACATTAGGCCTAAAAACAGCACGTCCTAGGGATCTGAGCGACTTTGGAAACAGGAGTAATGATAGGAAAGCATTTGCCAACCTTCATTTTAGAAGTTTTTAACTGAACTCTGCAAATAAACATGATTAGTGAATAAAACCAAAATAGGAAAAACTATAAAAAACGCATATCACATCTGTTCCCGAGCAAAGTCAAAGAAGCCAGCAAAAGGCCAACTTCAAACTTAACTGAATCAAATATTCTTATCTTGGCACAATCTGGTTTCAGGCCAAGACATGGGATCGAAACAACTTTAGTTGCACTGACTGACGATTTCTTTGAATGGATGGAGGACAAAAGTCTCATTCTCATCCTCCTGGAGATCTCTGCAACATTGGATCCGGTTGACCATAGGATACTGCTGTCCCACCTGAGAAAAGTAGCAGTAATAGAGGGAAATGTGCTTAAGTGCCCTTCCTGGAAGGACTCTGCTCCTTAGGCACGATGGCACTTTCTATCACAAGGTTAAAAGCTCATTTGTGTAGGAGACAGCTTTCTTGGCAACCAATCCCAAATGGTGGCATGAACTCGGACGAACTGAGCAATGTCACAAACTCACCACCTTCTGCTCCAAGTGTGAGGTACCCCTTTTTGATCTTGCCTTTTCCTACCTAAAAGCATAGCAGGATGTATACATTAAAAACCCTACCAAAACACAACACTATACTGTACACATAACACCTGCCCACACCATGGAGAGAAGGTAAGTCAAGGAATGACCCACACAACAGATATTCGTCACGTCACTTAATGCATTACTGGAAGGCGCCCGGAGAATGGCATGAAAATCTACACAGAACAAAAATAGGAGTAAAATGTTAAGCAGCTGTAGGAAAAAAAGGCAGTCCACATGGATAAAAATTTACAGCAGACATCAGACAGTAAAACCACTATTCAGGGCTACTCATTTTTGTCAGAGCCATTTAGAGGCTCCCATCCAGCTTCACCTAAAAGTGCTGCATTCAACATCTCTGTATCCTTTGCATGAATCCACTTAAAGTGTGCACTAACCTGATAGGGGAGATTTCAATTTAGATTAACTATGGGGACTATAAAGAAAGATTTGAAAATCCTTATTTCAGGGTTAGTCTTCACTACCGGGGAGATTGATGCTGCTGCAATTGATGCAGCTGCAATCGATGCAGCAGGTGTCGATTTAACAGGTCTAGTGAAGACCTGCTAAATTGACAGCAGAGTGCTCTCTGGTCAACTCTGGTACTCCAGCTTCCAGAGAAGAGTAAGGTAAGTTGACGGGAGAGCGTCTCCCATCGATGCAGCACAGTGAAGACACCGCGGTAAGTCGAGCTAAGCTATGTTGACTCTAGTTACGTTGTTCATGTAGCTGGAGTAGCGTAATTTAGGTCGACTTACCCCGGTAAATGTAGACAAGACCTCAGACATAGAAGGTGTCATTCAAGAAGGGCAATTAATAGAATCAGAAAAGGGAAAACTTCCATCTAAGGAGAGATTGTAAAGATATGGACTAATAAAAGGGGACACAGAGGTATACAAAACAATAGCTGGCATAGGAGTATGCCTGACTGAACTTCTCTAATTCAAGAAGAGGACATTCAATGAAACTGAAAAGCCACACAATTTAAAATGGCTAGAAAATATAAACTCAAACAGGATTAGATATTTTACAGATTTTTTTAAAATTGATATAAATTCTCATTTCAAACAAAGCATTTAGTACAGTAAGTGATTGGGATTAGAAGGAAGTTTCCCCTAGGCAGTTTCCCATAATTGTCCACTGCAAGGTTTCCTGTATGTTCTTTTGAACCATCTAGTAGTGGCCACCATCAGACATTGCATATTGAACTAGACGGACCACTGCTCTGACATAACATGGCAGTTCATGTATAGCATAGAGGTGTACTTGGAATACTGTCTCCTAATCAGGTCTGTATAAGCTTCTCTTTCTGTAAATGTATCACGTGATTTGCATCTCTGTTTAGTTTATGGGAATAACCTCGGATTTCAGAATATATGATAAATTAGGAGCAAAGAGTATAATGTATGTAAAGAAGACAGTAATATATTGATTGCTCTTGCTATGAGACATTTATCAGTGTATTTATTTTGGAAAGCCCCTAGTGGCTATTTTAATTTTTGTGAGCACCCCTTTCTGGAAGATGATAATATTTGCCAGAAACAGTAGAAACAAAACTGAAACTGAAGAGGTAACAGGTAGAAATGTGCAAAGATACAATAGGGAGGGAGCAGAAGGGGCGGGCCTGAGCAACTTTGATTTTATTCCAAGAGCCTTATAAAACACAGCAGAGTAGCAGAGAAACCCTTCAAACAAACGTTCAGAGGTCCTAGTATTTAAACAGTGCTCCGTAAGAAAAGGGAATTTATTCAAACAATTCAAGATGAGAGCATACCTTTAACCTGCTTTTAAAGTTATTGGTCTTGTAATTAATTTAGATAGTAATTACTAATTTAAAATTCATACAGTGTGTGAACACGAGATATGATACACCAGCTTCATCATAATTTCAGAGCCAGGAACCTTATTTGCAATATGAACATCTGATCTTTAGCCAAAGTATTGGTGAATTACATTGGGGATTATATTGTTTAAAATTTATAGACAGTGATTACAGCAGTTGGCAAGAAGCATTTAGGGTTGTGCCCTTGCTTTCCTATTTAATGATAAACATTTTCTAACAAGAGAACAAATAGTAAACCATTTAACGATCTGTTTTGCAATATTAAAGATTGCAAGATCCATGTAGAGCAAATATTATAACAAGAAAAAACAAGCAGTCTCTCAGCAAAAGGCAAATGTTTTTTCCTCTCCTCATTTTGCAACTTTGAACATTGTACTCTGGCAAGCTTTTGGTTGTTAATCTCTCCATTTCGGAGAGGCTGCCGATTACAGCTTTCACTTTCTTCTTGTCTGACATTTTCTAATACAAGAAAAAAAAAATTCCTAATGTAGGCAAGTGAAGCTCTTATTGAGGACTTTATTTAATCAGAGAATGACTCCAGCTGTCCTGTTTCTGTACAGCATTCTATAAATGGTGTGTCTTGTGTTATCTGAGTGATGTGTCCAACCACCAATAACGAGGTCCCATTTGACTCACATGAGAGTGCTCTTACATTAATATTCAGCCTGCTGTTCTCAAGTTCCCACATGGCTTTTGGGGACCTCTCACATACATTTGTACATAAGTGCTCCTGCTCACTCAGATCCAGGAAGGGAAAAACAGACACCTTAGGAGATCAGTTCCCATTTGGTATCTATGAATGTGCAGGAAACGTTGAGCAAACTTGGTACAGGCCTGAGAGCTGTATTTTCTCCCCACATTTGAGATGGGGCAAGGCAGGGAATTAAGGCCTGATCCTGAACATACTAAAGAACATGTGAAGCTTCCCATCAGTGGTGGATTAACACACAGCCGAAAGGGGCCCAGTCAATTTGGGGCCCCAGGTGTGGGTGGCCCAAAATGTTCTTTGTGTCCAAGGTCCCAATAAAACTTAATCTGCCTCTGCTTCCCATGGACATCAGTGGGCTTTGGAGCAGAGCCTTAAAAAAAAAAAAAAAAAAAAAAAAAAAAAAGCTATGGGGATCCCACACTTCGTTCCCAACAGCTGGAGCAACAAGGAAGGGGGTTGGCTAAGACACAGGGTGCTGGAGAAGATGTATCTTCAGGAAATCAAAGGAAGCAGAAAGCACACACCCTCCTTCCAAACCACAACAAGAGAGAAAGAGTCCTTCCTCTCTTCTTCCCCTCCTGTGCACCAGCCCACAGTAAGAAAGAATCAAAGAGCCATTTTATCATTGAATAGAGTTAGTGTTGCAATACAATTGTGTACTGGTGCAACAACACCACCACAACATCAGCGTTTAACACCATTAGGGAGATAGGACCCTAAAAAACACAATAAATTAATAAACAGGGGAGTCGGCAGTAAGAGGTAGCCAAACTCTCTCTGCTTGCCTCAAAAGACTTAAGCTTTCTTAAATGTGCTTATTTGCAGGTCAGAAGTGCACCACTGTGGTTTCGCAAAGTTGAGAGCTTCATCAGGCTCTAGTGCCAATGGTCTGAGACCTAGAGAAATAAAATTCCATAATTACAAGAAGTTGCATTTTCCAGATCTGCGAGAGGAATAAGAGTTTCTAGCCCCGCATTTCCCGGGCTCCGCTTTTGGCTCAGGACATATTTTTGAATTGCTCCCCAAGTGTTTATATCCACACTAAGCAGATATCATCATCATGTACTGTTCTTTCTACTAAGCCTACTTGTTTTTTCCTGATATTTCTTTGGCCTGTGCACAGTGTGTTGAAAGGATTTTTTAGCTGTGGTGAGACAAATGTATTATTCCAAAACAAGAGTGGATGTAGGGTATGTGCTATACCATGACATTTTATACATTGTACTTACACTTTAACCTAAACCAAAATCCTAGATGTAAACTCTTCTACTGTGCGTGGATGGACAGACATCTGACTAAATCTTTAAATTAAAAAAGTTAGTTAGACCTTTTAATATTTTAGGTTTTCCCTTTCTCAAAGAGGACTATGACTAGGCTAAATTTGAATTGTGTCCTTTCCTATTTTGAGGTGAAAAAATCTGGTGTTAAAGTCCTACTTCTTGTCTGAGTCTCAGATGGCTCTGTCTGCGTCCCTCAATCTTCCCAGATAAATTCAATTTTGAGCAGAGACTGAGCATAGAAAGTTTCAGCCCAAACAGACCACGAAGAAAGTTATGAGCAAGTGAAAAATGGGACTTTAACAGTAACTTCAGTCCTAACTATAGTGTTTGTTGCCATAACTCTAAAATGATACTATGAACAGAGCACTGGTCGCCTTCAAACAGTCATACTAGGTATTAATCTAAGTGAAATATATTATGAACTAAAAATAATCAACTATTGACAACAGAAGAAAGCATGTTATTCTCTTCAATGCTTATCCTTTTTTAATCTTTATCCTATTAACTTAAAAGGGCAGATGGAACAAGTACAATTTGTTTCCATAGATAGCTAATTGAATATTTACAGTACTACTCATGCGTACCTGGTTGTTTTTATTTAAACACAAATGATATTCTCCTCTTATTGAAGTTTAGTAGCATGTCCTATCTCCATTTGAATGAAGATCCCAGACGTATATCAAAGTGCAGAACACACATTTGTCAGGGACAAAAATAATGCCACTTCAGCTATGGAGCGACTAATGCCATCTCCATAGTAATAAAAATATATTATGACCTTATGGCAACAGATTGTATTAATATACCCAATCTCTTTAAAATATGAGGTACTATGGGCAAAGTTGAAGAACACTGATTCAGTAAACATGCAGGGAACATGATCAGCATTTGTTACCTCCACCTACAGCATCTACAAACTCTAGAAGTATTTTTTTTTTAAATAAATCAAGAAACTCCCCTGAAATCTTGGGGAAACAGTTATGAAATTCAGTGGACTGTCTTCCATGATCATGCAAACAGGCACCTGAAAGTGTGGTTAAATAACCCAAGGACAGTCAAAATCCTGCACTGAGTAGGCAGATGATGTAGAGACTTAATATGGTAGGTCTATTCCTTCTTCAATTTCTATGAAATCTTACCTCCAGACCATGTTACTGAACGGTGTGGATTCTGGGTTCAATTCTGATACTAGATCAGAAAAGTAATAATCTATTGTTAATTATTAGAGTTTGCCAAATTAATTTTGATTTTTTTCCAGTGACGTTTGCTTGATTTGAGTTTACAACATCCACAAAATTGAAGCAGTTTTATGAAACTTCCAAAGTGTTCAGTGAAAATCTGGACACTGTTTCACAATCAAGATGTCAACACAAAATGCCATTTTTGTTCAAATATCCACACTGGGAATTTGGATACGTAAAGAGAAGCAGATAATGGTTGGTACTTCCAAAGAGCCTCCTGGTTAAGGGATTACCACAGGCTGAGAGCCAGGATGCTCAGTGTTTTTTCCCCTCCATCTGTACCAGTAGCTGGCTTTAACAGCAGCATTTACTTAGCACTTCATAAATACATTACAACGTCAGTTCATTATCCCTATTTTATGGGCTGGGGAAGAGTGACTCAATTTCCAACCACAGCTAATTCCTGGCCAGTTCACAGTCATTTGGTCTTGGGCCAATGCTGTTCTGTAGCTTAAATGGCTCTTCTCAGGCAAGTCAATTAAATTTGAGGGTTACTAATCATCAAAGGAGTGAGGTTCTGGCACAGACTTCCAATAGGAGTAATGGGGGCAAACAACATAACTAGTTTTAAAATGGAGCATAAATTTGAGTGGGATTATATGTTGTGGTTGACTGAAATAGCAAGGGGACTAGACACAATAACCCTTCCGGTCCTATGTACTTAAAGTTCCTTGCAAGTCCGTATCCAAAGCAAGATTAGAACATAAATGTCCTGGACTTCAGACCACTGCCTGGAAAAAAAGCTCCTTGGAAATTAGAACACAAATTTCCAATCAGCCCAGTAACTTGCACTGTGTTGAGGAATCCTATTATGGATAATACGAGATTCCTCATGCAACAGTTAAGTGTTTCATAATCCAAACAGCATTAGGAACTACAGTAAAATAAAGTAAGCAGCCAACCAGAAATACCATTTTTTACGTTAACATTTTCTTGAAGACTCCATAGTGCAAAGAAACAGGACTTAATTTTTGTAATCAGCACTTCCCCAGCAAATACCAAGATGCTGTGACTCATCTGTCTCAGTAGTTCAGGGAGAGCAGAAGTCATTGCACAAATCTGGGTGCAACCTGCCAGTAACAAACGTGCTGTTCATAAATATCAGGTATGGCAGCATGTTCCCCTGCCCGATCTAACCTCTGTGTCTAGAATTGTTTAATAAAGCCACAACAAAAGAAAATTCTACTCTACATTTATAATGAGATCTCAAGCATTCCTCTTCAATAACCGGCAGTGCCAGGTCTGGCAGACTAGAATGTTGGTAACACTACCTCAGAGACAGTTGTGTCTCCAGAGATGTCCTCACTAAGGCCATAAAATTCCATCTCTTTCATCCTTTCACACTCTAGAATAGTAGGGAATGATATAACTTATTATGTCCTTAATAGACTGGGAACTCCCTTCCTTGAGACTGCCTCACACACTGAACCCTCCCACTGCATTCCACAATGAGGATACAGCTGGACAGGTAGGTTTACACTACAAGGTTCTGGAGTCAGGCCTACTTGGGGTGGGGCCTTTACTATTTAACTTCTTGCCAAAAAAATTAGACTAAATCCAAGACTTGGCATGTTCATTACCCAGTGTCAGAAAACTTTCTGATTGAGCTTTTCCCCAGGTGTGATGTAATTAGAGGGGAGTTAGCCAGGAACGAATGAATGTGATAGGTCCCAGAAACAGTCCAATAGAAGGAGTGCGCCCCGGGTTCTCCCACTGTTGGGACCATGAGGTCCAGATGCCATAGATGGTGTAGTAAGGTCACCAGGAAGCAGGTGGAATTGTTTCTACCTTCTTTTCCCTGAGCTTTCTGAGGACCATCAACAGACCAGGGAAATAGGGGAAGGAGGTGGAAGAAGGGGAGAAACCACTGCCTTCCCTCAGTACTGAAAGTGGATGTCAAGCTGGGAACTCTGGAGTCAGTTAACTACAGGCAGTAGTCGCAAAATTTCTCTGACCAGTTCAACATGATGGGAATTCTCAGTGGCAGATCTGGCTGAGTCTTTTTGATGCTTCATTTGCCTGCTGGGAACTGGCAGTGAATCAGTCAGTGGGTTATTGTGTTATCCATTGATGGCAGGTACACTGCTCAAATTGACAACAAAAGCTAAGCTTAACAGTAGGGGACAAGATAGGGGATCAGGGAGAGGGCCTGCCATGAGACTAGATGGGGCGTTGCAATCACAGTTCCACTGAGAAAAGAGTGGTGCTACCACTGGAAGGGCTAGTATGTCTGGAGCAGAGGGGAAGCCTTAAAGAAAGGAACTGACCAGCTCTTAGCTGAGTTGATTCGAGGTGGCTAGATGTAGGAGAGATTATGGCAGTGCTGGGAGAGTTGCAGCAAAGCCCATTTCAAACCAAGCAGAGCCCCAAGAAAGGCTGAAGGCAGACACTTCCGGGTCCCTGGCTTTGGCTGCTTTGTAGTTGAATCCTCGAGTTGGAAATGGAGACTACAGTGAGAGCACTTCTACTCCTGCTCCATGGTCAGGAGACAAAACAAAGAAAGTGTGGAGGTGCTTCTATATTCATCATGTCTGTCAGCTCTTGCCTTCCAGCAGGCAAAACCATGATGCTCCATGTACTGACTGCTTCTCTTCATAGAATGGCAGAGGGGGAATGGGAGGGAGAATATAGTAAAAAGTTTTTGCTTCACAAACTGATCTATTCTGATTTTTTCTGTGATATTCCTTTTTCATGTTGAGACCCCAGCTCTTATGCACATGGAATGCAACCAGACAGTCGACTTGCTTGGAAATAAAGACGTAACCTTACAGGATGATTTGTTAAACAAGACCTAAAGACCAGATCAACCCATAATTACCTTTTCTATTGAAGGGGGAAAAAAACAACAAAAACAAAACTGAAACACCTACAACTTACTGGTACTTAATTTACTGACATTGTGGCAGTAAAGAAAAAAAACACAAATGTAACTAGTTTCCTTTAGTTCAAACATGAAATTTATCTTTTGTGATTACATCAGCAGGGAGGCGATGTAGGGGAAAAACTGAGCAGCAGGAAACCATGGCAGTAAGTATGAGAGAGAGAGATCACTAAAATACAATGTCCCTTTCACACTGCAGTGCAGCATCAGCACCTGAATCTCACACAGCAGCAAGAGAGAATGGTTATTAATAGTTCATATTTATATTACTTATCACTCAGATACCTCCACAAGGATCATGGATCCATAGAACTAAGTGCTGAATACGAACATGAAAATATGGTTCCCTGCCCAAGTCTTAAACTTTAGTTGCAGCTGCTATTTCTGGTGCTCGCTGCAAGTGAATGAACCCTCTGCAGAGTGAGCCTCTCTGCCCACATCGCCACAGCAAAGAAGAAGAGTTAACTCATTTAAATAATATATTTGAGTTGGTATTAATACTTCTGGGATCATTATTTGTCAAATCATTGCACAAACGTGTTCTAAGGCTCAAGAAAAGAAGAGAAAGTATCACGATATTCTGAGCCAACCATTTTCCTACTTTTGGTGTATTAAGACTTGTAAACTTGGGCCATAATGCACAATCACCCAGCTCAGAAGATGTGGAGGAACCCAGACATAGGAGAACCACAGCACCAGGCAAGTGTGGACTTTGCACAGGTTCCCAGAGGTCCTTATTGGGAATCAACAGCACCTATGCACCACCGGATGCAGTTTCTGGGGGTTCTTTGAGGCAAGTCTCAAGGAGCCTCTGGTCGTCTGCCATCTCCCTCCCAAAGATGTCGCTTTTCAGTAAACACACAGAACTGAACTATCTCCCCAAATCATTTAGTAAATATGAAATGATTGTGCACCAGGCATCTATAACTCTTCAGTTTGAGTGATATAGAATATTCAACAGTTACTACTTACATCTCTATCTTGTAGTAACAACTAATAATCATGACTTCTTTTTATATAGCATCTTTGAGCCTACAAATTGAAATGCAGCACATATACAGGGTTCCCTTCACCAGGCACCAAAATTCAGCCATCTCTGTTGGGTGAAACGTGGCAACTAGTTAACTGTATAGGTTCAGTACTGACTCAAAAGGGAAGAATGCCAACATATGCCTCACACCTACATGTCCCATCCAAGTATTGACATGGACCTGCTCACTTAAACTTGCAAGATCACTGAAAGATACCAGAAACTGGAAACTAGTTACTAATAGACATTAACTAAAAACACTCATTTGACTTGAAAACATTCTATTTAATTTATACAAATAACTACTAAATAGAAAAAGTAGATTAAAAACAAAATAATGTTTTCTGGCAGAGTTTAAATGCACATTATGTAGAGCTTAGAAGAAAAAAAAATGCATTTTCCAACAGCATTCATGACTTAAAAATCTACTGAAGTCCTACGTTGCTTTCATGTTCTAGATCAGTAAGACACTAGATGCGGTGTTGTGTGGGTAGTGGCTAAATATATGTTCCGCATTTGAACTGAACTCATGTTACAGACCACACCTACAAAAGTGAAGCATTTAAAATGTGACTAACACGTTGTAATATGATAATACAGAAAGCAATTTCTGTTTCAGATTATATTGTGTTACAAAAACATCTGTGTAAGAAATAATGAAAGAGGCCACATAAAAATAAGCTTTAACTTTATGCACTTATTCAGTTTTTTAAAACTGGCAAGTGCATTAGTAATAAATAATTTGCAAGTTTCGTATAAATGAGAAATTCCTAATGTTCAGCATTATTGTAAACATCAGTACACATGTAAAATGCACTAAAATCTGACAGGTACATTTTCAATTTATCAAATCGATTTCCTATTGTTCAGACACAGATCAATGGGGTACATAGCCAAACATTTTTGGCAAGTCACGTCTTTAAAATTAACAGTAACAGTGCAAGTAAGGAATGCAAAGAATTCCTAGTGCAATAAAGAGGAGAAGCACAGGCAATATTGCTGATTAAAATTTACCACTTCCATGTGTTTGTCCTGGGAGTGACTAGGAGACTCTCTATAAAAAGCTATTCAAAGCCACTGTTTAATGCCCTGATCTTGTTTTAGGATTTCTGCGTCTTCCTTCAGGCCACTATCTTTGCAACAGTACATCCAGCATAAGTCTTTATAGTTTGACCCTTTGTGAAATGCCCACGACAGTCGCTGAGCAGGGTTCAGGGTTCGTATGGTTCCATTGTTTCCCAAATGAATGGCTAGATAAGAACGTCTGCCTCTAAGAAGCCATTCGGGACCAGTTCTAGAACTCATCAGGCCAGAATATTTCTGAACTGGACAAAAGACTTCCATCTTGACAGCACCACAAGAACATCAACAGTCAGCTTTCAGTTTATCTAAGGAATTATCAATTTTGGTCAAAGTCTTTTTGATACGCAGGGCTGTTAGTCTTGCCGATGGATTGTGATACCAGCATTCTTTCATCAGCTTGGCAAGAGAGGTTAGTGTCTGGGAAGAGAAAAAAAAAATAAAAAAATAAAAGACAGTTGTCTATAAGCACACAGATTACAAGATCACTGAAGTTTCATTAGCTTTACTGCCTTGTTAATACTCAAATCTTTACAAAAATCTACAACTTGGTTTACAGCTACCAAAAATGATTTCATCCCTTCAAATTTCTGCAGGATTTTTTTTTGTTTTGTTTTGGTTTGGTTTGTTGAATAAATGGAAATAGTATTTAAAGAGGATGGGGTCAAGAAGATGCCCTGCCCAGTGCAATTAAAAAAGGTATGGTCAGATAAAAATTATATTTGAATGTTTAAAAAGAACACAGTTTTACTAAATAGTATTACTAAATCTGTAAATAATGCAACAAAAGGTAAGTTTTCTATAAAAAACATAAAAAGCACTGGAAAATACATGCATTTTCCATTTGTAATTTTAAAATATCTAGGGCAGTTTGTATATCTGGGAAACAGAGCTGTCTAACATCGCAGGACAGTTCAAGTAATATATAGCTGAAGTTTATTTTATTTGTCCATGACTAACAATGTGACTCAAATATACATAAAACACTGCAGAGATTAAACCATCATTCCATATCTTCAGAAACAGACAAACCAGTTACTCAAGTGCTGACAGGATATTCGAGGGCACAATTACATTGATTTTGGTGAAGAAAAACGAAGATTTTTACTCTTACTACTTTAATCTTCGGTTTTAAAAATATTTCTTGATATGGGCCCTTATAATGGGGGAAAGGAGAAAAGTCAATTTTGACATAATCTGCATATTTATGACCCTCTTGTCCTTACATAGGTTACTTCAACACCAACATGATTTTCTACCGAAGAGCAAGAATAAGATGCGCCACAGTGGGTGTGGCCATTTAAAAAACAGTCTGGATTTATATCACAGAGATTAGATTTGTTTCAATTTACCTGGTGAGAACTTGTTCGCTGTGGTTTTTCCCTTAACATACAGTCAGGTATCAGCACACATTTGGCAATCTATCTTTGCAAGCAATTATCTTAGCAATAAGCAACATAGAGACCATTTCAACTAAAAGAAGATATTAACAGCTGAAAACAGCTTACACCAAAAGATTATTGCAAAAGGCGCAAAAGGTATGAGCTGACATTTCAAGTCATGACCTCCAGTTTGCACACTTACTGGGTCTGAGAACCATCTGTTGGGAATGTTTGGCCTTTGCTGATCCACACAGACCACTTTTCTCATATCTTCAAAACTAGGGTCATTTGGAACCACATCATAGAATGGAGGTTTATAGTCTTCTACAATACCTAAAACAGATGAAGATTACATTATTGTGCTGCTGGCTTTTAGTGACTTCATAGATTCATCGATTCTAGGACTGGAAGGGACCTCGAGAGGTCATCAAGTCCAGTCCCCTGCCCTCATGGCAGGACCAAATACTGTCTAGACCATCAGTAAGACGTTTCTGCACTGAGGCTGTGGTTATATGATTTAACAACCATACTATTACTAATTCTTATCAGAGACACAGGTTTACATCTTCAATATGTTAATCCATATGTATGACACTTATGGAGGTAGGCAAGCATCAGACCAATTTTGCAAGTGGAGAAACCGGGGCACAGAGAAATTCCTCAAATCCACATAGTGAATCAGTGACAGAGCTAGGATTAGAACTCAAAGTTCCTTGCAAAAAAAAAAAAAAAAAAAAAAAAAAAAGGGAACACGCTTAATCGGCTAAACCATGCTGCTTCCCAAATTAATAAAGGTACAGAGAATCTATGAGATTCATAAATTTATGGCAGGTAGCTGGCTGTTGAAAGACATTAGCTAGCCACGAGGAAACCTAGCATCTCACATTTTAAAGACTATGTCGAACAAAAAGCAGTAATTTATTCCAGACAAGCAACCTCCCTCTCCGCCCCCCCCCCCCAAAAAGTAAATTCAGTGCTAAACCATATTACTAATAAAGGGTACTAGTTTTGCCTGTGCATTTCCTCCCTTAACATATTTAACTCAGAGATTGCAACTGTTAATGCAAGTGTAAATTATCAAAAATTTTAAATTCCTCTTATGCCCTTGGGAATTCATTAACTCCTTGACATGAACTGACTCTGAAGAGAAATGAGCATTTTGCTAACAAAAATCCCAACAGTAAACGTCCCCAGTCTGTATGCTGGCTTTGATTGGTTGACCATAAATATCTGTTTTTCATGACTCATGGAGGAAGACGAGAAGCACTTAAGTCTCTATATGCTCTCACACTGACACCTCAAAATGAAGATCGTTCTCTTTCTTAAAGACATACTGTAAAGCAGGTGTCATATGATACCATAAGGCTAAGTGAGTGGGGAGCACCAAAAGCGTAAATTATGTTTCAAAATTTTAGAAGCCCCAGGATTTGCTTGACAGTGCTTAAATAAATCTCTGAACTCAGGCATATGCTGCACACGCGTACCCACAGTGGACTATGCACAGGGTGTCAAAAAAGAATCAGAACTGCCAAAAACCATGAAAGAGAAGGTAGGTGAGGTAACGTTTTTTATTGGACCACTTTGTTAGTTACAGAGCAACGAGACACTTGAAATTAGCCCCTGCCAGCCAACTTGTGCTCGCAGAGCCAGAGTCAGCTGGCACAGGCCAGCTGCAGGCTTTTCATTGCAGTGTAGACAGACCCATAGACAAGATACAGAGCTGTTCTTCAGATCTGGAAAAAAAATCAGAATGTCACAGCTAGATACAAGGTGGAACAGTTGCTTGTTAAGCGTAAGGATTGAACACATGTTGCAAGAAACTATGCAAAAATGAAGTGGACAAGCTCTGAAAGATAAAGAAGCCCACTATCTGATATAGTGGGCTTTAAAACAAATACAGAGAGTGCTGGGACACAACAGCACAAGGAGAATGACCGAGGCAGATATAAGGGGTTCAACTGATGTAGACAGAAGAAGAGTAATAGAAAACAACTAGCTTTAAAACAAGGACTAAAACAGCTTGGCGTAGACTGGAATAGCTAGAGAACCAAAGCAGGAAGCACAGAATACCATTGAGATCGTGTGTGACAAGGTATGGAAAACAAGGAAAAGTTCAACGGGCTTCGATACAGAAAACCCTGAAACCACTTTATATATTGAAGCAACTGCAACTTTCAACTCTCCCACTTAGTCACTGCAATCATCTTATTTTTCGATTAGGGATGTAAAACATCAACTGTTAAAAAAAATTTTAATCATTTAAACGGTGAACTTTTAAAATGGTATTTACATCCCGATTTTGGATGTGCTAATAAAATATCATCAGGATTCCTGCCCCCCCCCTGCATGATCAGAAATGACAGACAGTTCATTGTGTCTCAAGCTCTCTCAGCTTTTTCCAAATCTCCACCTTCGAGCCCCTCTCCCATGGAGCTGGGATCTAGATATGACCAATGTCCTGGCTAACAATATGGATTAGACAGAGTGATTGCAAGTCCAAACACCCATTGTGTTATAACCCCCTGATTGAGAACCCCTGCTTTGGAAGGCTAAGGCCTTTCTATAATAAAAAGTTGCATTGCCTTTAACTACACCAGTACAGTTAACGAGGCAGTGTCCTGTCCAGTATGGACACAGTAATACCTGTATAGAAATGTTTATACCGGTATAGCTTAGGCCTGGTCTACACTAAGAATTTACAAGTTGGTGTAGCCACACGTCTCAGGGGTGTGACAAATCCACTTCTCTAAGAGGTGAGAGCTAGGTAAATGGAAGAATTTTCCTATCAGCTTAGAACTAGTTATACTGGGCCTTAGGTTGGTCTAGCTATCGCCTCTCAGTGAGGTGGATTACGTACGCCAACAAGAGAATCCCTCCTGTGGGCACATCCTCTAGTCTGTTGCTCCAGAACAAGGCTTGGTCTAGAGTAGTCCGTGGAGACATCCCTATGTTTCCTCTCAAGAGTCCCTCTTTCTGTACTTCAAATGTTGACAGGTGTGAAGTGTAAAACTAGCATTTCATTAGAGTTAAAATGCAAAACTTCTCCCTCTTGTTCAACATCTGAATGCAGAAATACCAATCTAAGGCACACATTAGGGTCTACCTTATGGGGAAAAAAAGGGAGGAGAATTGAATCTATATTTGAAGTTTGATCTCAATTTCAGCTTAATTTCCAAACCTCATTAGGATGTTAATAGAATCTTTCCTTTATCACCACAAACACAGCATGGATTTATTTTAAGTTACTATTTTCATTTGGTCTGGTATATATTGTTGAGTATAATAAATGGCCTAATTACTTTTAACCATCATAGTTGACTATATTAGATCTATAAGGAACCAGATCTGGCCTTTATTCTAACAGTTAATTCAAAAATATTTTAAACAACCATGCCAAACTTTATGGATCCTATGGGATCACTGTTGGCTCCACAACAACTGTGGGATTATGTCAGCAAGCCACCGTAACCTCTAGTCTGCATTATCGTAACAGAGCTGTCACTGTGAACTATGATATCCCTCTCTTCCTCACTTGCAAGAGAAGAAAACAAGCCTCTTAAATCAAAAAGAACAACCCTAAGCCCATGCCAGTTACCAAACAAACAGTTTAAGGATCCCTTTCATAACTCAGAAAATACTTCAACGCTCCCATATAGAAGCCAGCTTTTCAATAATTGAATTAATGATGAGCTTGCATCCAAGATGGTATTTTTCACCCGATTACTCATTTCTTCATGTATACAACGACTGTATGAAATACAATGCAATTAATTAGTTAACAGGCAGACCTTTGTATAAAAATATGAGGCAAAGCTGCCTGGATTGTGAAAATGGGTATGTAGTCTAAATTCTCTTTCAGTTACAGTATGTCATGATTAGCATTAATGCTCAACAAGATGATAGTATTAGAAATCAGTGAGATTGGGACTCCACCTCTTATTGCTATTACTTCTCAAACAGACGGTGGAGTCTCGGACAAACACCTGTCAGGAATGATCTAGATCAGGGATCAGCAACCTTTGGCACGCGGCCCACCAGGTAAGCCCCCTGACAGGCCGGGGTGGTTTGTTTACCTGCCGCGTCCGCAGGTTCGGCCGCTCGCAGCTTCCACTGGCTGTGGTTTGCCGGTCCAGGCCAATGGGGGCTGCGGAGAGCGGCAGCCAGGGATGTACTGGCCGCCGCTTCCCGCAGCCCCCATTGGTTGGAGTGGCAGACTGCGGCCAGTGGGAGCTGCAAGCGGCCGAACCTGCGGACGTGGCAGGTAAACAAACCACCCCGGCCTGTCAGGGGGCTTACCCTGGCGAATCATGTACCAAAGGTCTAAATAATACTAGTCTAGATAATACTTAGTCCTGCCATGAGTGCAGGAGACTGGACCAGATGATCTCTCAAGGTCCCTTCCAGTCATATGATTCTAGGAAATACAAGGTAAAGATTACTGAGATACTGTAAACTAACTAGGGAAATCTATTCAAAAGCAAGAGAATGATTCTGCAGTGAGCTAGTGAGGCTGTATTAGGCATAGAGTGCAGTACTGATCACCAGGCTTAAAAAAGAAATAATCAGTTATTAGAAGATGATATCTTGCAGTGTACACGCCTCACAAGGCCACACCAGCACTCTAAGTTGGGGGGGTGGGGGGGGGAAATCTGTTAATGTTGTGTCCTTCCTTAAACTAATCAACAACTGAAAGGGGGAAATGTTAGAAAATATTGAGTCACCAAAACCGTCATTAGCAGATAGAATAACCTACTCAGTCTTTATGAATTGAAAGACTAGACTAGATCAACAGTTACAGAATAGGATACAAGATTTGCCATACTGATCAGAACATTAAGACCAGCATCCTGCCAATACAAGTTCATAGCATACACAATTGTAAATTGCTTCCTGCCATCTATGACACATCCTGACAAGAGCAGATTAGCTCTACCTTAACACTTGGCATTACACATGCTATCAGTCATTAAACTAGGAGCATGACTATACGCTAAGTAGGGGATGTGATTCATAGCTCTAGGAGATGCACTGCACAGCTACGTTTTTGAGTGTAAGCTGCAGGATGGGCCAGCCACCATGTATGTGCCCATCTGAGACCCTAGCCATGTACTCAAGATGGCTCGCTCATAGGAGCTACTATAATATAGACCAACATTCTACTAAGATGGGATGGAATATTGTACACTCAATAGCAAGTAGTAATTTTTCAAATTTAAACACTTAAAATATCTAATATGACACTAAGGTCTATCAATCTGCAAACTATCAACGTGACCTATTAAGCCAGGTTAGAATTAAGATGGCAAGGAAGAGTTCAGATAAACTTCTAAGTGGAGGTTGTTTACTAGAACTGGAGGTTCTTTGAGATGTGTGGGCCCTATATGTATTCCATACGCGAGTACGCATGTGCCCCACGCATCTGAGTCCAGCGATTTAACAGCAGTATCCATTGGCCCACACACATGCAGTAGATCGCCTCATGCTCCCAAGCAAGCGTATAAGCAGTGCAGGTCAATACCCTCTCAATTCCTCTTCTTACCGCGAATCCAATCACATCTACAGTTCTCAGAGGGGACGGAGGGTGGGTAGTGGAATACAGATAGGGACCACACATTTTGAAGGAGCTCCATTTACAGTAAGTAACCTCCATTTTTTCAAGTGCTGGTCCCTATGTGAATTCCACACATTGGAGATTGACAAGCAAGTATCAGATTGGAGGTAGGTGTGAGGAAGCCACCAACGAAGATTCATACAGCACCACAGGTCCCACTGCTACACCTGCAGCAGAGGCTTGGACAGGCACATAGTGTCTAAGCAAACATGTATTCCACTCCAGGTGGCTGCTCTGCATAGGGACCTCCTTCAGGGATGCCACCTGGTGGCAGCCTGCACTCTCGCAGAGTGGCTTGTTATACCACCAGGAGGCAGGATGCAAGCTAGTCCGTAGCATTCTATAATGCAGCCAGAAACCCACTTAGAAATCCTCTGAGAGGATATAGCCTGACCATGGGATCTCTGTACTATTGTGTCAAAGAGTCTTGGAGACTGTCTGATGGTCTTAGTTCTTTGCAAGTAAAAAGCCAGTGCACGCTTGATGTGGAAGGAGCGAAAGTCTCTTCTCTTCAGAAGCATGGGGGTTTCGGAAAAAGGACAGGTAAGTGAATACATTGGCTAAGGTAGAATTCTGCAACAACCCTGGGTAGAAATATAGCCACTCTTTGTAGTAAGTCCTGTTATTGCTTATGGTTGTCCGGGAGGGGAGGCGAGGGGAATGGGAATGGGGAAGAGGAAACAGTACCTGTGGTTCTGGTTCAGCATCTTCCTCCATCTCACACACACCAAACAGAACTGGTTGATGGTGCAATGAGGAAGAGTGGAAAGACTTCTAGGTGGGTGCTGGACATCTGGTAGGAATCCCATAGTCCCCAACAGGGCCAGAAAGAGGGGCCAATGTTTGAAGGGGACCCCATGGCATGGGGGACCATTGGTCCCGAGAGAGGCAGTGCTCAGAAGGGTAGCAACCATAAGTCCTCGATCGCCTGTCCAGGCTTGGGTCTCTGTGACAACAAACGAGGGACCAGCTCATCAGATTTGTCCAAATCTGGAAACTGCTCCTTCTGTAATGTCAGAGCCATCAGTACTGTGGTAATCCTGCCTGACAGCTGTAAGAAAGACGGCTCCTGGGACAACAAAGCAATATAGTCTTCTGGTATAGTAATGTCCCTCAAGAGGGTTGGGCTAGAGAAGAAGGGAGACTGCGAGTGGGGGAGGACGATATCCTCTGGTGCCATATAGTTCTCTGTGCACCCCGTGTGCAGGGTGTTCTGATAGTTGGCACCAATGGAACCAGTACACCCCCAGTCGTGGGGTGTTCTTCAGGCGGCTGTGTCACTATCACAGAGTCCAAAGCTACACTTGTGGAAGGAACTCGAGGACAATGGTCCTTGTGCTTCAGAACTGGAATCACCAATGGAACAGGAAGATTCTTCTCCCTATGCATCTTATCCTCCACCCTGATAGTTTTTTGGCAGAATCAGTCCTTAGGGTCTGTGTGCCAAGGGCTTGCCCAACCTCAATGGGCTCAGGGAAGTAGTGTCACTTACAGACAGTCCTCAACCGTGATCTGTCCTTGTGCCCATGAAAGTGTCCCTTACTCTTATGAGAAGCCCTGGAGAGTGTCTTTGGGCTTAGAAACCGAGTGCTCCACTCCTAAGCACGTGCACAGAGGGGCACTGCTCGTTTGAGGCCGATGTACAAGGTGGTCTTCCTGGGCCAGATCAGAAAGGGGCTTCATAGACTTCTCCATCATGTCTAAAGTGAAACTCACAAGCTCTGTGAGTTCTTAGTGGAAATGAATGACAAATGCTGCATTTCACTGAAATGTGTGCCTCTCCTAGACTGTAGGGACACAGCTGGTGACTAAGGCAGGAGATACAGTTTTGAAAATGGGGAGTCCGGGCATAGTCCCTGACTGTGAGGAAGAAGTCCCCAGTCTGGGGAAAACAAATTACACTAACCTAACGAACAACTATTTACAATCTTATTTACAAGTTTTCTGAAAGGGATGACACTGGATTCCAACTCAGACCATGTAGCAGTAATAAGGAACTGAGAGGGTGTTGACGCACACTGCTTATTATATGCTCAACTCGGGAGCACGAGGAGATCTAATGCGCATGTGCGGGGGACAAAGGACGTTGCTTGTTAAAATCTCCAGACTCAGGAGTATGGTGTGCATGCGTACCCACATGTGTAATGCACGGAGGGACAAAAAATGGAAGAACTACAAACTTCACAGCTAGCTAAAAAAAGTTCCATATCTAGTTGAAACTATAAATGTCTTAATTGAAAACTGGTATGAAAAGTTTCATTGTGCGGACGGCTTTGTTGAGAAAAAAATATTGTGCAATGTGAAGATATACAGGCACCCCATTAACTACCACCAGTCCTGTTAACCATAGCTATGAATGGCATCAGTCAGTTATACTGAAACACACATTTTGTTCTCATCTCAGTTTCCCTTGTGGTCTTGGGTTGGGTTACCTATTACACAGTTGGTTAAACCACCACCTACCCAACAGAACTCTTACTAGGACAATCAGTAATTAGGTTTCCATTTCACAGTGCTCAGTGTTTAGAAAGAAAAATATGCAATTTCAGATAAAGTTCAGAGTCTAAATCTCAGCATGACAAGCTCATTGTTACAGATCAAATCTCAAGGCACTCAAGTGACAAACTGCAACCCCGAGGTTTCCAAGTATTGAGAAATAGTCCCTCAATCTTTTTGACTCCCTTTTTAAAAAGTTCACCAATAAAATATTAAAAACATTGATGCTAATTTTATATCCACACAGAATTTGTGCACAACAATTTCTTTAGTGACATTTTTTCCCACTTCTCTATTTAACCATCCCTTGTAGCTACCTCAACTCATCTTACTGGAGAGGACACATACCTTACTTCTAGGGCAGTGGTTCTCAACCTATTTACCTCTGTGGGCTGCACATGCAGCTCTCTTATGTGGGCTGCACCCACACACTAGATATTCTACCTGTATGGCCCTGAGGATGTCACATGGGCGGTAGCTGTGTGCTGATTGGGCCACAAGCAGCCCAAGGGAGCGAGCTGAGAACCACTGTTCTAAGGCCACAACCACATCACTTCATGGTTCAAAAGCCAGCTGTTGACACACCAAAGCGATCCTTGTAACTCTGATGTTCTACTGTATAGAGCAAACACCTCAGGAATGGAGGTTTTTCCTAACTCTGAACAAAACATAGTTCTTTCAAAAGTTTACAACTATTGCCTAATATAGCTTTGAAAACTTTATTATGAAGAAAAATGCTGCTTTCCCTCTATTTTAGTAGTTACATTTAACACAGTACTGCACTGTACTGGGTTTTTTGTTTTTTAGTCTTTGCTGCTGCCTGATTGTGTTCTTCTGGTTCCAAATGGGGTGTGTGGTTGACTGGTCAGTTTGTAACTCTGGTGTTTGTAACTGAGTTTCTCCCAGTGTCTCAATGAGAAGATGGTCCATATTCAGACAGCAGTGATAGTGTGATTCTTCTAGTGGGAGCAACAAGATTCCAGTGGACTTCCACGGGAGCAGGATCTGTTTGTATTTGGCTCTTAGATGTTACGTGGAATTGTTTGCCACAGAGCCACCCAACTAGCTCATCTTGTTTTCTGATCTCAAAAGAGAATCCATTTTAGAATTCTCTTTTAAAGAAATTACTCAAGTTCCAGAATGCAAATTTTATGGAAGTTACTGCCTTCCTGGAGACTGTGTTGAGCATCATCTTGGATGGGGGAGCAATGCTTTGCGGGCGGGCGGGGGTGGGGGGGATCACTGTCTACTTTATAGTTAGGATGGCCACTGCTATTCAGAAGTTGCTGTAAAATGCAGCCTACTTATTAGAATACACGACCAGCTTTTCTGCTTTGAACACTACTGCACCTGCTGACCTCCTCCCCAGGGTCCAAGTCTACTCCCTCTGGGCAAGTCTTCACTAGGACAAAAAAAAGTGTGCTCTTATTTTGAATACATATGGTAAAATCCAAGTAGAGGCAAGGTAATTTGTAGTTTTCATATCTGTTAGCAGGTTGAGACAGATTATAGGGGAGTTTAGTGTTTACCTTGACCTGCCAACAGGTATGAAAACTACCCGCTACCTCATCTTCACTGGGATTTTACCTCATGTTAAAATGTGTGACTAACGTATGGTAAGAACACAACTTTTTTTCTAGTTAAGGTAAGGCCTCAGATCAAGAGACTTCCCTAGGAAAATGATCAGGCCCAAAGCAAATCAATACATACTTATTTCAATAAACAGATTGGAGGCTTTTATCAAAGTTAAACAGATCATAGCCAAGAACCTTACTACATAATATCCCCGCTATTTTCCCTATGTGGATTTTGAATGCTTTCTTAAAATGTCAAGCTTCTCTCAATCTATAGAGAAGTTTCTTTCACAAGCCACTGGTGCTAATTCAGCAGGATACTTAGGCACATGCAAAGTTTAAGCATATGAGTAGTCCTAATCACTTATCTGGCTTGAGGGTTACCACCCCACACGGTGCTCCAAAGGGCTTCCAGTCCCTTCTGACCGAAGGAACAAGACCAGGTTCGGTATTTGTACTTCAGACTCCTGCAGTATATCCCATCCCTTTTGGTCACAGAAACTAGGTATGGTGTTTTCCACTAAAGAATCCTCGAGACAGCTATCTAGAATAGGATTCCCCCTACCAATGCACTATTGCTCACTGCTGAAGAGAAGAATTTCACTAGGAATTTTGTTCTGATAAATTTGTATTTTGAACAGGTATTTCTTTAAGAGTGCAATGTGTTTAGCTTGATATACAGTAAGCATACCCCAGAACACACATCACTTCCCTTCTCTATATTGTCCTTTGGGTTTTCTAGAAGCTCTCACTTAAATACCTCAAGGAAATAAACACGTTTGAATGGGCTCCAGAATGGGGAGCAGAGTAGAATTATCCTCTCAGGACATCAGAACCCCTCTCAGCATTAAAATTTCAGTATAATAATTAAAGTCATCTTCAATTTGGAATTCAACAATGGCTGCTTTTCATCATATCCCATCCAAAGTTGGCAAAAGCACTTTGCACATCAGATACGAGACGAGACAACAAGTCCTTCAAAGTGGGTGAGAGTTCAGCCTCAGCATCTGGAATACAAACACTTCAGAGGTACAGTATTTTCACGTTGCCCACTTAGTTCAACAGCAAAGTGTGCAGTAGAACGACAGATGCTTTCACCTTACCTCTCTTGAAAAAGCAGAGGTCTGAGTCCTAAAAAGAAATCCTCAAATACTCACCATTGCTAACCATGCGTCTAGCTACTTCCCAGAGGACTAGTCCAAAAGCCCAGATGTCAACCCTTTTATAAGAGTCAAAACAGTCCACTTGAATGGTTTCATCTAAGACTTCAGGCGCCATGTAGCGCTTGGTACCCACACGGGGGTTGTTCCCCACATCCAACTGATTAGTGCTTTGGGAATGCATAACTGCAAGACCTGAAACAAAGAAAGAGTTGCTGTTAAATCATTTTTTAAACTCTAGTAGCACATGCAGTAGAGACTTGAACTGCATACAAAAGTTGGTACACATTCCAAGGACACAGAGGTTTCTTGAAAACAAGCAATAGACAGGGTTCAATTGTCCAAAGAGCAGCTGTGTCAGCTCCAAACTAGTTACCAAATATCAAAAACAGCTAGTTTGGCCATAGACTTAGACCAACTATCTCTTACAAGATTACTATTAAACATGCGTATTTCACGGTTATAAAATTTTATCATTCCAGGGATTAAGTGTTTGGCAGCCACTGGATGTCACCGTTACTCTCTACACCAGAAGGCCAGGAATCTTATTTAAAAAGAAAACAATTCTACCCTGAGTCCAAATGTATTTATGGAACTTTTGGGTAGGCAGACACGTACAAACTGTGGGGGAAAGAACTTTCTTTGCAGAGAGAGGAAAAGATACTGCATGACCAATATGTAGACTGGAGTAAAAAATAAAGCTGAAAAACAGCAACACAGATGTAGGTCAGAAAGTAAACATCATCAAAGGGGCCTGAGATGAGTCAACTAAAACCACTCAACTTAGTTTATGCTGATCTCCAAACATTTAAGTAAAGAACATTATGTGAAAGACTAAATTATAGTAAATTTGGAAACCCACAAAGAACCCATTTTACCATGGTAAACAGGCAGTCACTCCAAAGTAAACAGTGACAGGTGCAGGACAGTGCTAAGCAATAAAACAGAACACAGACTCTTCCTGACTCCCTTACCGAATTCTGCAAGAGCAACATCTACTACTTAAATTTAACACAAGCTTATTTAAGACAACTTGATAACACTAACTGCAGACCCATGGAAGATTAAGACACAGGATTACAGTATTCCCAAATATTCCTTTAAAACACGGTCTCTTTTCCACAGTAACAAGGATTTGAAAAAAAAAAAAAAAAAAAAAAACATTTTTTCTGCCATTTAAGTGCACTTAAAGTCAATTTGGA
Organism: Trachemys scripta elegans; assembly: GCF_013100865.1. NCBI lineage: Eukaryota > Metazoa > Chordata > Testudines > Emydidae > Trachemys > Trachemys scripta. The sequence goes on from NC_048308.1 coordinate 29,183,102, forward strand.
GTTGCTACAAGAATTTGCACAGAACTAGAAATGTGCCATCTGCTAACCCCTTCATTGCTAAGGAAGATAATATACTAAGTCTGCCCATCAGCTAAAGGAACCTCCAATCCTTAATAAGTATAAATTCCCTCTTTCAGATAGGGAAAGTAAATTTTACAGAGCAATTTTCCTGGCAAACTCTGAACACATCAGTACTTTGGGGGATTTTGCTGATATGATCATAACACTATTCAAATTGGACAAAATCCAGGTTTCTCTTGTAGAAGATTCAGTAGAATGACAGGTCAAGGGCTTAACGAGACTCAAGTTAGTGTTTTTCTACACTACAAAATGAGAAAGTGTTGCAACCAGATCCTCAATATGATGGTCTCTGTACTGTAGGTGATATTTAGAGACCAGATGTTTCACTGTTTTAAGCGTACTTGCCTTCCACTTCAAGAAACCTTTTGACAGGTTCAAAGATTTTGACAGGAAACATTTAAGGGAGAGAGGGGAAGAGTTGGAACTGATGCAACTTCTTGGTTTTGGACAAGAAAAGAAAAAAAAGTCGTATTTTACAATCACTATTGGGATCATTAATGGCTTCCATACAGTTATTCTATTCTAAACATTGAGGAGATTATAATATTACCACTCAAGCAATTTTCTTAGCATTTTTACATCTTCTCTAGGAAGATAAGTACTTGTTTCAGAACAGTGACATTTACTGCGCTATTTTGTGTCCTGTACTATATGCAAGTCTCTGCTCTCTTCTACAAAGCTATTGCAATGATTCATTGCGTATGTGGATTGCTTTTATAGTTCTCCCAAACTACAATTTTCCTAAATCCAGTAACTCGAATACAGACATTCATTAAAGTGAAGCCACCACATATACTTGGGTTTCTTTATCAAAAAAGAGTATATCTATACAGAAAGCACGAGGCTTTTTGCCACAACTGTAAAAATACTGCAAGCTAGGTATTTCATTACCTAGTTCCAAAACATTCAAAGTTTTGATTTCACAGGACTTTCCTCCCTAAACTTCTAGTTCATGTCCAGCCTAGATTAGTAGCAACTAAAACTTGTTACCATCCAATTGACATTTGGCAATAAATTTATTAGTTCTCCATCCAGATCTTAGAGGACAGGCGTAACCAGCACTCTTGAAGACACTTTCATCAGAGAAGAAAAGGACTGAACAACAAAGAAATGATCCCACCAGTGACACCAATGTAGGGAAGACTGCACAGATATTGTCTGTGCTACAATTGTTCTATAAACAGAGCTGCTCAGCTTTGAGACAGTTTTCAGAGTTTTTTATTCACACTGAAAAATAAGAGAAAGAGAGAGAGAATATATATACACAATTTTTACTCCTGGGAAAACTCTCTGCAACTGCGGCGTGCAGAAAAATGTCCGCCCCCCAAACAGAATCCCTTTGCTTCCTTGCAGAAAATGGTTTCTGTGGGGAAGCAAAGAGAAACTGCACCAATACTCACTCACCCCTCCCCAGCAGCTCAGACTGTTCAGGCAGCAGAAGGGAGAGGGAGGGAGAGGAGAGGACAATGGAGACAGAGTTCCCCCTCCCCTTCCCCCACACAGAGCAGCTGGCTGAAGGAAGCTCTGCACTATTGGGGGGGGGAGGGGCGGGAAGGGGTTTCGGATGCATGGGGATTGGGCGGACGGGGGAGCAGCTCCCTGTACAGTGACACCCCACCCCCAAAACCCCTCCATATCAGGAGCCCCCTGCACTCGGACCCCCCCCAATGAGCCCCCAAACCACCACCCTGCTGAGCCTCACCCCTGCATCAGAAGCTCCCCATACCCAGACCACCACATGAGCCCCATCTTGACCCCACACCCCACCAAGCCCTAACCACCTTCACCATGCCTCCCCTTGCAGGGTCCCAATTCCCCTCTGCACCCAGAACCCTGCACCAAGCCCCTGTACACCCACGGTCAGTCAGAACAGCAGCAAATACTTCTGCTCCTATCTGTTTAACATACATTCCTCCACTATACTAATGAGATCTCTAAATACCATTGCAAAAAGGTTTCATTTCTCGTCTGTGGTGCTGACTCAATAGTAAAATAAATGCTGCCCCCTTCTGGTGATGATTAAGTATTAGCTTAAAAATGAAGTAAAGATGTGTATTACTTATTTCACTAAATAAAATATCCATTTCCTGTTTGGGATTCCCTCTGTGGATTCCAAGGAGCGGTCCCCTCAGCAGAGATCCAGGTTGTTACTTATTATGGGAGCACCTGCATTTATGCTGCACACCATTTGCGTGTGATAAGGTCAGATCTCAAGGTGTGTCACAGTCAAAAGACCCAGTGAACTTAATAGGAATTATGCACAAAGAAAATCTCAGAATCAAGTCACACAACGTTTTTAAATCCAGCCAATTATTCCCTTACATTCAACATGCCTTAAGACAACTAGTCTGTTCCTTTTTTCTTCCTTTTGCACAGATAACAGAAGCATCGCACCAGAATGCCTTGTACATTAACCAGTCGTGTTGCTTTAATCATCCCTCTACATCCCCCTGGCCTAGAAATTGCTATTTAATTAAAAAAAAAATACAAGTAAGTCAATAAAAGCTTGTTTCTGTGCTCACTATCAATGGCAAAAGTCCCACTGACTTCAGGGAATGCTGGATCAGGCCTATAGGTGTCAGGGAGTTAAATGTTATATTTTGTACAATAAGTTTTACAGGCAAAACATTTAGTAGGATTTTAAGATTTAAGTAAAAGCATTTGGAACAATAAGTACATTATTAGTATATCATTTTTTGTAAGAGTCCAGTTCAACCCAACTCCCATTGACTTCAAATCAGAGTCGGATCAAGCCCTAAATTGCCCCCCTTCCCTTTTGAAATGGAAGAATGGGGGCGGGGGGGGGGGGGGAGGAGAATCATTAATTTAAAATTTAGAGGGGAAAAAAAGTTAATTGGATCCTAAATACTATCCATAAAGCCTCTAAAATGCTATAGACTAGACATTATTAATGAAACTGTGAAGTGTTATTTATTGATGAAGCCCAGTCTGAGAATGATCAAAACATAACATCGGTTTCTGAAATCAGAAGTGGTACTAAGTTTATTCAGCTGGATAGTACTTTATAAGTGCCCCCTAGTGGCTGCCCTAACTTCCAAGAAAGTTACAAATAACTCAAAGCACCTTAAAAATGTATCTACTATAGCTGGTTAGTTATGGAACATGCAGTTTGTGTTTGTAAACTGAAACTCACCTAAATCTGCTATGCAGCACTGCCCATTTTTTTTAACAAGGATATTTTTGCTCTTCAAGTCCCGATGGGAAATGGCAGGCTTCCCCTGGGTCCCAAATATCTCTATGTGCAAGTGTGCAAGACCACTGGCTATGGACAGGACTATTCGTAGGCAGCTGACAGTGTCTAGTGTAGTGAGTTGTAGATAGTCGTACAGAGATCCCATTTCATGATAGTGTGTAATTAACCACAACTGGGTGCTGGAGTTTCTAGAAGTCATATCTGATGCAATAAAACCTGAGACGAGAAAAGCAAAAAAAGACAACAAAATTAGATTACATAGATTTCAAGTTTACATCAAGAGGTAAAATGTCACCAACAACTTATAATTTAAAAAACTGAACTGAAATGTAGTCATACTTGTGAAAGGCCACTGTGGAGATGATAAATACTACGGTGAAGGAGCAATCTTAAAAGATATTTATAAAATGCAACTCAAACTAAGTCACAAAAATGCATCAGACCTTCATTTGAATGACTACAATAAGATAAAATTGCAAGTTAGAAGTCAAAAATCAAACAAGCTTTTTAACAACTAATATCCACAGGTCAAATTTTGTTTTAAACGATTCCCTTTATTTGGATGTTGACTAATTAAGCAAATCAGTTTTTAAAAGGAATTATTAAACTAAGTGTTTTCAGCTTTTATTCCCAATAATTAAAATAAAGTAACTCCGTATTTGCCTTCTACTGTAATCAAAGCCAAGTTATTACACAGTATTTAGATTGCTAAACTAATCAAGTGAATACCCATAGCTCTAGCCACCTTGAACTCAATTAAAATATAATATACAATACATACTCACCCCCACCGGAAATGCAGTCATAAATCGAACAAACCAACTGATACCACATTTCACTTCAAAGCCCCATCAGTCTCTCTAGACCCTAAACCTTCCGCAAATGCCTGCGAGAACAGGCAAACCCTGCAAAGTGCATTTGAGGTCAAATTATTTGAGCTATTTTGGGTCATGGAGTGAGGAATGAAACCAAAATTGAGTGGCTTGCCAGCAACTTCCCCCACTTAAAGGAAGGGAGCTTCAATTTGAGCATGACTGCAACTCTAACAGCGTGGCACTGGAAGAGAAGCAGTCCCTCAAATAGGCAGGTCCCAGGGCATCTAAATCTTTATTAGTCAAAAACAACACACTACTTGAGACCAACAAGCAGCCAGAGCAGATCACAGAAAATGGGTGTTCCAGATGAGCTATTGTGCTCAGTAAGCAAGCAGCCATATTTTGCACCAGTTTAACTGTCAGATTTAAGATGTAGCCTCATGTAGAGTGCTGCAATAGCCTAATTGGAATGACAAAGGCATTGACAGGACTAGGAGTGAAGTCCGTATCCCAGAAGAAAAGACCTCACCTTTCTGGCCAAGAGTCTGGGGGGTGGGGAGGAAGAGCAGAGAGTAACAATAGCTACTTGATAATCCGTGAGCAACTGTTGGTCTAACCAGATCCCCAGATTATGAGCACATAGTAGCCAAGGAATACACCCTCAAATCAAGATATTTCCTTCAAGCTACCATCACCACCGTGGCTTCAGTCTCTTCTGGGCTGAGCAACAAACAGCTTGCTCTGCAGTTGCTGGAAATGCCACTTGGGAATTGCTGAAGCAAAACAAATTAGAAGATGCACCCTAAGGCTGCAGCAAACTGCTCTAGGGACCAAACCCAAGATGCTCCATCCACAGGATTGGTGGACAAAAGGTGGCCAATTGCCAAGAGGAATTTAGCAAGACCTAGTCGAGCATCTTTAATCAGATGATCACTTCCCCCCCACCAAATGCTGGACAACTCAGTTATTATGCAAGGTACCTCAGAGGTACAGCAAGATGGAAAGACAGCTAGTAATTATGGCTGGATTTCTTGATCCTTTCTAGAAAGTCAATTGAGAGCAATTTCTTTTGTAAACTGAGAACCAAGACCCCTAGAGGTGTCCTAGATCAAAATCAAATCCAAGATCCAGAGGTGAAAGAGAGGGATGCACTTGTATTTACAATAGAAGTTTATTCCCAAGTAAATAGAAACAAAAAGTTGTTTCTTTTAAATAAAAGCCCACAGGGATAAACCACAGGGCACACCCAAACGCAAATGCACTTCCAGCCCTCTCCGCCGCCCCCCCCCCCCCACACACACACACACACGTTTCCCTTTAAAATTCTGATTTCTTGTAAATATGACATTTGACATTGTGCCTTAAAAAGAAAAAAAAATCCAAGGAATAACCAAGCAAAATTTCACAGTAATCTAGAATGACTCAGTAAAATCATGTCAGTCTAACAGCGGAACATTGGGAAAGGGTAATATTTCAGCCAACTCAGTATACTCTCAGGAAGAGAAGTTCAAGAATTCACATTTTTGGAGACCACAATATTATTTTTGTAACAGCAGAGGAAACTGTTTCAGGAAACATTTGACAAATATCTTGGAGGCTGATCCATGGAGCCAGGGGGGAATTCTCTAACAGGAAAGAAACGAGAAAGAGCCTTCATAAAATAATTTAAAGCGAGATGGGTAAGGTAAAGTCACTAAGCAGTAAACAGACTGCTGCTTTTCATTTTTCAGAATGATACACTAGTGAAAAGGCAGAGACTGGGAAAGAAAAAAGTACTACCTAAACTTACAAACTGTAACTGTGGTACAATACATTCAAGTGTGACAAAATTAGAGAAGAAAAACCATTTTCTTAGGCTTTTAGCGCCAAAACAGAGAGAGTGTTGCAACAGGTACAGTTGACAGAGAGAAAGTGATACAGGGTCTCAGTATTCAATGTTGTTTATATACAGGAAAAATGGACTACTTCATAAAGGACAACTCTAATTAAAGTCTGACTTTAAAGCAGATTTATTAAGTTGATACACACAAGATCACTACAAAAAAAGTTAAGAGTATGAAAGGAAAATTAACAACCCAGAGTCAGAAGCTGTTTCACAGCAATGAACATAAGGATATGGAACATCTGATTGTGCGCCAAAGCTTGAACCAAAAAGACAGGAGTTTCTCAAATACACATAAGGAGAGAAGATAGTAGCAATAGCAGGAAAAATCAGCAAGGAAATGGAAGTGAAGCTCATTGTCAGGCCATGGCAAGTAGCCTGTTTGCATCCATAATCCTAAAACCAGTGAAGTTTTAGCATATTTTAAGGTGCAAAGGTAGGAACATTTTATTTAAGTGAGCAAGGAGAGGTAGAACCAACCTGTTCACAATCACCTTCATTAGTCTGGTACATTGATCTCACAGTACCAGGTTATAACCAGACCATCTCATGATCTCCTCCTCCTGCATTAGTGCAAGCTCTTGAAATATCTTGTGTTTGTAGGCTTAGTAGATGTTAATTTCAAATGCCATTTTCACCAAGAATATAAGGTATTTTAAAAACACCATGAAAATATTTCCTAATGTTTGGTTCTACATCTTTGTAATAACATCCTTTTTTCCTTATACAGGCAACTCATTTCTGTGTCCTCCATGAAGTCTAAAGGAATACTTATACTCTAATCTAATAAGCACATGTAAGTAATCAACAGTAAGAAAAAACAGAGTTTTTCCCCCCTCTTTCTTCCTACCCCATTACACCTATGTAGATTAAAATGACATTGGGCCTGGATCCAATGCCAGTGACTTGGACAGCTGTCACACAACTCTCAAAATTGTCTGGTTCTCCCCTTTGGTCACACTGCAGTGTGACCTGACAGGCTACTATAATATAATAATATATGGAGATATACCTATCTCATAGAACTGGAAGGGACCCTGAAAGGTCGAGTCCAGCCCCCTGCCTTCACTAGCAGGACCAAGTACTGATTTTGCCCCAGATCCCGAAGTGGCCCCCTCAAGGATTGAACTCACAACCCTGGGTTTAGCAGGCCAATGCTCAAACCACTGAGATATCGCTCCCCCCAGACCCAAGCTGCACACCTCCTTTCTTTTTCCTGCTAGCAATCAACTAATAGCCACGTTGCTTGCTTCTCACTAGCTTGTTTTTGCATTAAGGCAATGACTCTTGCTTTGAGGACCTCTCTGATCAGAGGCTTTAGATTCCAAGGATTGGCCTCTAAATCCCTCCCTTATTCCCATAAGTGTGTCTCCGCTCCCTTTTCCCAAAAGGATGTACCAAAGCCTGGATACTGAGGGGCACTTAGAAAAATTGAAGAGCATGCAACATTACAGTTCAAAGTTAACTCAGTTTCCTAGTGTCCCTGCTTCAGTATAATGGGTGCAATTGTTCTACTTACCTAAAATATTTTCATGCCGCAGTAACACAGTGTTGTACAATTCAGTTTCCCTGAACCAGGATTTTTCATCTCGTGAAGAAAAGATCTTCACTGCAACGTTTTCTCCTTGCCACTGACCCCTCCAGACTTCTCCATATCGGCCTTTTCCTGACAAAAAGCAAATGGGATTTTGATCAACATTCTTCATTAGTGTCAATGGAATAGTAAGTTAGCATAAATAAGTCTCAAGACAATACAGTCTAAATAAAACAATTTTGAAAGGTGATAAGCTGCAGTGCCTGCAGCTCCTTGCCCTCTCTGAAATGCTATTTTAACAAATTAAATGCACAAGCTTACATTAACACAACATAGACTGCAAAGGTAAACACACACACCCCAATCCATAACTAGGATGCACTTCAACAATACAAATAAATAAATGAATCCCTGCTGAGGGCTGGGCCCACTTCTACCATGGAGGATGCGCAGTAACTGGAACAAACATATCTAATATGATGCACAAAACAAAAAGCCAATTGAGAGTCACACATTGTATTGGCTACATCATGGCAATACTACCCTGACCACTTTACTTGCACGTATGCCCTTCCCCATAACCTGCAATCAATCAGTCTGGTCTTTAGATTGTGACCTCTTGGGGGTGAAGACCATGCCTTCTTACGTGTTTGTACAGGAGCTAGATTACTGTGGATGCTACCAGGAACAATTGTGATCACCACCACCAGTAATGAAAGTGTCATTACAGCCTAAGCTAGAACATTGGCTACAGAGCAGCAAAATCATGGCTAGCTCTAGGTCTTGTGGTCAGCAGGTTACACAATCCAGACAATCTGCAAACTCTGAAAATAGAGCATTCAGTGCACACATGCTGGGGAGACTGTGCTCTTTAGATTTTATTTTGCTTACAGCATGAGCCCTGCAAAAACAAACAATATGCCGTGGATAGAAATATAAAGTTTCAACAGGTCAGTTAAATGGACAAAACAGAACTTCAAAAACAAAAAAACCCCAAACTATTCAAAGATATGAAAACCTATCCTATTTTAGGATTCGAGTGTGCTGTAAACACTAGGTGGTTGCACACTTTTTTCCTTCTGGATACCAAGTGCATGCACATACCAGGAGCTCCTACCATTTCGCTATGCCTCCCTCCCCCAAACGCTCCCTGTGTGCCACTCTCTCATCCCCTCTATTTCAGGGACTCCCAGCAACTCCACCCACCCATTTGCTCATGCCTTGGTCTCTGCGTCCCTATCCCATTGTTCCCATTCTCCGCCCTCCAACAGGACATGGGATGTGGCCCCCCATATTCCTCTCCCAATCCCTCTCCTGGGTCCCCACTTCGCCCTCCCATCTCCATCATTTCTACCTCTGTGTCCCAGCCCCCACCAAATCTCCATTCCCCCCAACTCTAGGTCCCTGTTTCCATGGCCACCCACTCAGCTCCTCACCCCTCTGGGTCCCTGCTTCCCCAGTCACCACCACTCTCTGGTGTTGAGTGTAGAAATTTGCTCACATTGTCTGCTCATGACAATGCATTAGCAGTAGAGTGCCACACAGCAGAGCCCAAGTGGTAAAGAGTTCTGATCATTATAGTTTTCACTATTGTATATAGTGACTCATCTGATACAACTTGTGGTCTTTCTAATATGTATAGCTGCCATGGTTCAAGGGTTTTTTTTTTTTTGGGGGGGGGGGGGGTTGGCTGGCACATCGATTCAACAACAGGTGTAATCAAGTGTAAAGAGATATGAAACACTGATGTGGTAGCGCTGTCACACACAAGGGATTTCCTGTCCAAGAGCTTTCACTAGCAGTGCTATGTAGCCTTCCGATCTAAACACTGCCAACTTGAGCTAACTTAAGAGCAGGCTCAGTTCCAAACACACATGGGACGTGACCATCTGCAGACCCGAGACCATGTAAGATCATCAAGTGTATCCTAACACTCCGGGTTAATACAAACTGAAGAAAAACCTCACATGTGGTTTTGACATAAGTGTGAATGTTTGTCACTACTTAATACATTCCATACCAAGAACAGACAGACAGCAGCACTAATACCATTAAGGCTAGTCAACACACTAAGGGGCAGTCAGGGGACAGGGGCGGTTGGATAGGCATGGGAGTCCCGGGGGACCTATCGGGGGCGGAGCAGTTGGGGACAGGGAACAGGGGGGGGTTAGATAGGGGTTGGGATCCCAGGGAGATGGTTTGGGGTGGGGGGGGTCCCGGGATGGGGCAGTCAGGGGACTAGGAGCAGGGGGGGTTGGGTGGGCCAGGAGTTCTGAGGGGGGCAGTCAGGGGGCAGAACGTGGGAGGGGGCGGGGGCCAGGCTGTTTGGAGAGGCACAGCCTTCCCTATCTGGGTGTAGTGTATTAAAATTGCTCCCCGTAGGAATGTGCTACTTAGGGCATACTACTTACAGCTGCCAGTCCTGGTGCTCCATAAGTAGCACATTCCTACAGGGAGCAATTTAAATACACTACACACGGCGGCTCTTGCAGCCACACTGCCCAGCAGGACCTCGCAGCCCCGCCGCCCAGAGCGCTGGCAACACGGCAAGCTGAGGCTGCGGGGGAGGAGCCGGGGGCTAGCCTCCCCAGCCGGGAGCTCAAGGGCCAGGCAGGACGGTCCCGCAAGCTGGATGTGGCAGACGAGCCGTAGTTTGCCCACCTCTGGGCTAGCTACATTTTCATGCAATGTGTTTTTACCCCTTAACTATAATACAGATAACTAAAAACGTTTAAAACTAAAGACCCCCAAAGTTACCAGTATTCCACTTCACATCTAGACGCTTTCAAACCCATATATTCATATTTTTAAAACTGATTGAAACATCATCTTCAAATCAAGTTTATTTGGCTTGTTTTGCTGATCACTTTGAAAGCTATGTTTGACCTCTCTCCTTTCTAGCTTTAGCTGATAGAGCTATGCAGATGTTGGACCGCAGAGCACACACACTATGCAAAAGGTGAAAGCATTTTTCATCAAAAACTTTCCCCCAAAAATTCCATCCACAGGCAGAGGCATGGAGAACTCCACTTAATAGAAGTTATTTGAAAACATTTTGAGTACTGAGAAGAGAAAGACTGTTCAAATGGAAGTTAGAGCTCAACCCTCAGGTAGGGACAATCCCGATATTTGGAGCTTTTTCTTACAATAGGCACCTATTACCGCCCACCCCCGTCCCGATTTTTCACACTTGTTATCTGGTCTCCCTAACCTCAAGTGGTACCAGGACTTGATATTCGATATACAAACAAAGAGTTTTACTAACCTACACACTCTAAGAGCGTAATCTGACGAGCCACTGTTCTTTGTACCAGGAAAGGAAGACCAGAGCCACTTCCAGATGTGCAGGAATGGTCCAATAAGTCCTATTTAAAAAGGGGAGAAAGGGAGAGGAAACATCTGAGAAACGTAGAGTATGTGGACTTTTTATCCAAATACATAACTGTACATGTTCCCACTTGTTCACACAATGTTGATCATTTTAAAGATTATTAGGATAGCTCCCTAAAACCTGATTAGCATCAGGACCACATTGTGCTAGACATGGTGCAGACAGGCAGACACCCTGCCCTGAGGAGTTTACAGTCTTAGACCACAAGCTATAAATGGAGGGTGGGGGAAGAGGGAGATACAAGTTTTACATACACACAGTCATTTTCTATTGCAACCCACTGCCAGAAGTATTCTTCAGACAATGCAAGAGAAGAGGCCTCTCAAGTCTGTTCCTACTTTTTAGTTAGCAATTGTACCTGCCACAATACCATTTTCCTCCAAATATGTTTTGCAATGAAAAAGTGATTGACATTTACTGCTCCTACTACTGCCCTTGGGAGTTTGTTTGCTGAATGCTAGTTACTCTGTAATGAAATTCTACCTAAATTATTTTAACACTCTGCCTTCCCTTTGCCCTCTCAATCCTATATTTGTCACTATCTCAAATGACCTTATATCTGCTTTACTCCCTGTGTTAGAACTTTCTATGTCTCACAGGAGGATTTCCTTCCAAAGCATAGAGGCTTCATTTCTTTGAGCTTTCCAAATTTAAGACCCTTCAACTCCCTATATGATTACGGGAAAGTAAAAATGCAGTGTTTGCTTTTTAAAATCTACATAAGCTTTTACTTTACCTTTTCAAATTGCAGTACTAGCATATTCTTTTCAAAAAAGGTTACCAGAATTGCACATTGCTGTAAATGTGGCCTTGCTAATCACAGGGACAGGAGTTTAACCAAAACTAATAGTTGATACATCACCATATTTAAAAAAAAAATCTTTTGCTTTAAGAATCCCTAAAGGGAATCTTACATTATAAAAAGAGATTTTTAGAACTTGTAAAAATTTTACATTTGCCAGTCAAAACTAAAAAGATTAATTTCAATAGAAAATTAAAAACCTGAAAGAGGAAAATATACACCTGCTGTAGATGTTTCTTTTCTTCCACCCTTCCAAGACCCGGTCCACATTCAGATTTTGTACTGGTTTAACTTTCAGTTCAGAAGTTGATTTTTTGTTGAAATAGTTACACACCAGTACGACCCCTCTTAGTGTAGATGCAGTTATACCGGTACAATCCTGCCCATATGGGAATAAGCTATTCCAGGATAAGCACCTTTCTTCTAGTATAAGAGTGTCCACCCTAGGGCGGCTGCACCACTAACTATGGGGTATAGTTGGAGCTGTACAACTTGTGAGAGTAGATAAGTCAAGCTCTAGCACAAAGGCGCCAGTTCAACAAAACCATTCCTATCCAACAAAGCATTTAAAAACCATGTTGAAGGCCTACTAATTTTAAATTGAATTTAAGCATGTGCTTAACTACTTTGTTCCACAGGGGCCAAAGAAAGCACCAGAGTTGTTCTTGCACATTAAAACCCAAGATCTGTTTGTTATTGAAATCCTGCGAGTATTCCACAGGGTGGCAGCACTTGAACATTCCAAAATGAGACTTTCTGAAGGTCAGTTTTCAAAGTAAACTATGCTTTAAAAAACGGGGATGGGATGCAGGGGAGGGGCTGCACTTTTTGTTGTCAACATAAGCTCACATGCTCAAAACCTATTACTAGCCCATCTGTTTATGTATGTAAAACACACAGAGTAAGTCTTCTAGCAAACAGCATATGATCCACAGGCGCTGATTTTCCAAAGCGCTGGGGGTGTTCAAACCCCAACTCTGCCCCCACTCCACCCCATTCCCCGAAGGCCCCGCCCCCAAGCACTCCACATCAACGCTCCTCCTCCCTTCCCCCCAGAGCCTCCTGCATGTCGCGAAACAGCTGATCACAGCAGGCAGGAGACATGGGGAGGGACGGGGAGGCGCTGATCTGTGGGGCCCCTAGAGGGAGCTGATGGGGGGGCGATCAGTGGATGCTCAGCACCTAAGTTCCCTCTAAGCTGTGCAGCTGCACAGCTGCCTATTAAGCCCCACGCAGGGGCTCAGGGCTGCGGTGGGGAGAGACGCCTCTCCTCAAGCATGGACCTGCCCCAGCCTGGGGAGAGGCGCCCTCTCCCCACCGGCCCCAGCACAGACATACCCCCAACCTGCTGTGGCCGGAGGAGAGGAGCTCCTGCCGCAGCCCAGCTGCGCTGGAGCTGCTGCCGCCAGGGAGAGGTGACTCTCCCATGGCCCTGAGCTGCTGTAGCGAGAGAGGACTGGGAGGAGTCCTCTCCCCACCGCAGCCCGGGGGCAGCCTGCACCCCAAACCCCTCATCCCTAGCCCCACCCCAGAGCCCACACCCCCAGCCAGAGCCCTCAGCACCACCACCATCCCAACTCTAGCCCAGAGCCCCCTCCCGCAGTCCGAACCTCTCGGCCCTACCCCCACTACGTGCATTTTGTTATGTGCACCAATATGTCACACATCACCTTCATATTGATGCACTTAACAAAATTCATTCCACACTGGATGTAAAAATGTAAAGGGAACACTGCTCAGCACCCACCATTTTTTCCATGTGGGTGCTCCAGGCCCAGAGCACCCACGGAGTCTGTCAGGCTATTAAAAGACAATAATAATTAGGGTTAAAAGGATTAGATGAGCAGTTCTCAAACTGTGGGTCAGGACCCCAAAGTAGGATGCAAACCTATTTTAATGGGGTGGCCAGGGCTGGTGTTCTACTTGCTGGAGACCGGGGCCCTTGGGCTTTGGTTCCCCCCCCCTTCCCCCGCCTCACTCCCCTTGCCTGGGGCAGTGGGGCTCGGGCGGACTCAATCTTTGGTCTACCCTCCTGGGGTTGTGTAGTAATTTGTCGTCAGAAGGAGGTCATGGTGCAATGACGTTTGAGAACCGCTGGATTAGATTATTTGGTGTCGGTAAACATGTACTTTAAAAAAAGGAAAAAACAACCGCCACCACCAAAAAAATAAATAAATAAATAAATAAACCCAATAATAGTAGAAATTTACAAATAGGCAAATAAAGAAAAAAGCTGCTTGAGCATTGGAGTCAAAATCCAGAGATTTAGACGTTTGAATTGGGCTCTGTAAATGGACTAGCAAGTGAATAGTAAAGCTAGGTACGATTTTTGATTCAAGGAGTATTTACTTTGTATATTTTGACATGTGATATTGACAATTTGTGCTTTAGCATTTTATTAAGCTTTAACTTTCTGAATCTCAACACCTACTATCAAATAATTGTCTGACCCCCCCCCCATAACTGCCTACAACTATGACAATTTTAATGCTTTAAAATGAATACCAATATTATCAGTTTAAATTAAAAATTGAATTCTGCCAAACCTAATACATACACACAAGGGGGCTGAATAAAAAGTTGCACAGGGCAACCTTCACTCTGGCATTTCCTAACTTGAAGTGCTTGACTTCTCAACCTTAACATTCTTTTAAATATAGGAAATTACATCCATTAAAAAAAATCTAAATGTAAAAAAATTAAATTTGATCACGTGGAGGCATACTGACCCCCATATGGGACAAGTGCAAGGTTGGGCTCGGTTGATCCACAGTTCTACCACTTGAACTAACTGATAACTGGTAGCAGTAGGAGACTTCTCTTTTATGTGGGCCTGCCATTACAGGGAGATGGAAATACTCTGCCAGTGGATTTCACACCTATTTGTGGGACAACAAATGAATATGGAGACTCAGGAACAACAGGTTTCACTCCAGGTTCTGTTGGGGAGGGTTCTCTAGTTTATAGAGCTTTCTGTCCCTTATCCCCTCCCCCTCCAACACCTCTCTGCCCATATTCCTCCCTCTTCTCCACACCCTGGTTCCTATCTCCCACCTCACTGCCTTCTACCCCATTTGCTCCTATCTCTGTCTAGCTCCTGACCCTGTCTCTAAACCTTGCATCTCTTCCCCCTCTCTGCTTCCTTAGCTGCTTCCTTCTCCATGCTGCCTATGCAGTGAGGGATGTGGGCTGCGGGCTGCTGAGAGCATGGGAGAGTGTGTCTGCTCTCAGTTCCTGATTACAGCAGCACATCGGTCCCCCACAGCCAGAATGGAGAACACACAGTCACACTGTGGGGATGACATGTTCAGTCTGATTGGCACAAGGGATTGCACATGATCAGCGCAGATGAAGTCTCCAGGGAGTTTAGCTGCTCAGGTCTAAACAAATCTCTGCATGCCCAACCAGATTTTTTAGCCTCTTAAAATTTGGCCAAATTTCCATGAAGCTAGCAAAAGACATGTTCCTGATATCAGGGTCATTCATCTCTTTGCTCCAAAGCTAGACCTTTTTAAAACCAAAACTGTTTTGTTGAAAAGCATGGGCAAAACTCTTCTCATTTGCAAAAATGGCTGAACCCTTTTATCTGTAACTTCAACCCAAAAATTCAGCCTAAAGCAGAAAGACACCACAGAAATTTTCAGCCCAAACCATTTAATTTTGACAACTGAAGATGGGTGTCGGATAATGGAAAGCTGTTGGCAACCTTAACTATAGGGAATGCTACCTGAACTAATTTTTTGAGAGGGGGAAGAGAAGGAAACAATACTGTCAACCATTTAAGTGACAAATCTTTATCTTAATGTTAAATTTTTCAGTACTAAAAAAAGTGGGAGGTGACTAAAAAAGTTTAACTGTAAACTTAAATAATGAATAAGGAAGATTCCAATACATTGTTAAAATCCTATTACTCTGTTAAAATACTACCATCTATTTTTGTATATTACAAATCCAGTTAAAAAAACCCATCAAGTGGAAAGGTCAACACTATCGAACTTCTATTTTTCTTGGAGAAGAAAGCAGAGGAGGAAGATTTATAATCCTTGTTCTAATATTTCATAAAAAAACAAATTGTGCTTTCAGGTTTCGACCAGAAATCGCTGAAGCCTCATTTCACCCAACAAGATTTTAAGAAGTACGCTCAGAAACAAGATAATTTGAGAATGACAAGATTGTCCGTAAAACAAACAGGGCCCTTTATCCAAAAAGTGAACTAACTTCCCCCTTCTTTCTCCCCCTCCCCAGCTCATTCTGGACTGAAGCAAAATACTATCTGCAGCAACGACTGCAAAAACAAGATTTTAAGGAGCTACAGCTTTCTTCATTCAGGAAGCTTAGTGCAATAAATATTTGCTACACTGTGGGAACGAATCCTAAATGTAAACAAATCTGATGTATTACAAAACCCAAGCTTTTTCTCCTCTTTGAGCGCTTAAATCAGGAACATGAAAAATGAAAGAATTATAGTTGAGATGAACACTCATATGTGACAAGGAACTATCAATTTTGTACATAATCAAAACTCAGTGGAGTCACATTAGATGCACTGCATACATAAAGTTTCATTCTCAGAGCACCATGTAATGCTTAAATTGGAAGTAGCTTTTAAAGTTAGTAACGTCACCTCATTCCTTTTAAAAAGGAAGCTTTGATGTATTCTTGTTTGCTGGCTGATTTGACCTGCCCTTACTTGAACATTTTCAAGGGGGCATTTGATGACTCTGGTGGCGGGGATATAGACCAGATGCTGAGATATAGACCAGATTCTCTTCTGCACTAGGATGCCCTCCAGATTTTTGCTACCTACTCCTAACTTGGTTTCTGTGCTGCAGGGTAGAGACAAGGCAGGGATGCCTGACAATAAAAAGAGGCAGGACTGGCTCTTCGGGTTCTAACCGGCTCCTCCTCCTAATCAAGGTATCCTCTTGACAATGGTGCCACTTGGTGGTCACCTCATAAACCTAGGAAAATGATAAAACAACTTTTCCGAGGGTCAGGTTTCTGAATCCATCAACTCAGCACCAGTTCACAAAAACAGATTTTTAGAAGCATCTCACTTTATAATCTCTGATTTGTTTAAGTGCAGGCATCACTTCACAGCTCCCTGAGTAGGGATTTCCACACTTGACTGTTCCCCAGCATCTTTACTTTAACAAGTCCTCACAACTAGGCCTGCATGGCATTCACCAACTTTCAGGTAAAGAGAAGTGGGCAGAAATTCTTGAAGCAGTCAGCAATGCTCCATTACTTGGTGATGGGGGCCTTAAAAAAAAAAAAAAAAAAAAAAAAGCATACAACCACCAACCTATTTCTCCCCACCTGCAAAAGCCAAGTGCCCATCTTCTGCCAATCCAGGGGAGAAAAAGCCAAACAGAGTAGGTGTCCCAAAACACAAAGGAAATACTAGGTCGAAGTACATATTAATCTTAATACCCTGGTCGACGTTTCTGCTCTCAAGTCACTCTTTAAACCTTTCTATTGCTCTTGAAGGTTTTAAAGTTGTAATGGCAACACTGAGGAAAAAGTTAGTTTGCTTGCTTCCTTGTGACACACGTAAAAGGGCGAAGATTTAAAAAAAAAAAAAAAAAAAAAAAACTCAGAAAAAGTGATGATTTTTCTTCTTGGTATTTATTTTCAGAAGTTTCAGGTATATCAAATTTTGTCTTCCCAGTTGCGGGTACTCTCTCAGGCTTCATGGTGTTGGTGTCGTTTAAATATTCAAACGGAAAGAACTTTCCAAGTAAGGCATTTTTTGTTTAAGAGGAGACTGAGTACACGTTGACAAAAATAAATACAAAAAGTAAAGTAGGATTACCATTAACCTGCTTACCAAAAAGTCCCCCCTCCCTCCCATTTACTCAGATTTCAGCCTCTCCTCGAGTCAAAAAAAACAAACAAACAAACAAACAAAAAAAACCAAACAAAATCACACTCATTCTCCAGTTATCCAGAAATTCTTCAGCAAACATAGGGAAGGCAAGATGTGAAATTCCTAAACAAATATTATTGTAGAGCCATTAAAAACATCCCCACCCAACTACCTTTCAAGACAGTTATACATCATGGACACAAAGGCATATTTGCCCTTTTCATGGTGAAGCTTAAAGGTACAACACTCTTGTAAGGTAACCTGAGCTACTCTCCTGTCACAGCACATCTACACTACAAAGGTTGGTATTGCTACACCAGCGAACCCTCCTGGCGTAGATGCAAATTATACCAGCAAAAAAAGTGCTTGTACAGTTCACTGAGCAAAATATGCTATACCAGCCAAAGCTCTTTTATACCAGTATAAAAGTATACATACACACAAGGACTTTTGCAGATATAGAAACGTTGCCCCGTCTAGCCCCCCCAAAATAACCCGACATTACTATACCAAAATGAGCTTCTAGTGTAGACCTGATCAGAGAGAGAAATTGAGACAGAGGTTAAGCAATTCCTACCATATACAAAAGATTACTTACTGCCAATGTACTGTCGCCAACGTTTGATGTAATGAGTCCCTCAATTGTGCCGTACTCTGCATCCCTAGCATTGAGCCTTTCCATGTGGTTTTGCTGTATTTTTCGAATAATCAGCACAGCTAACGCTGAAAATATTATCAGCACTATCACCGGAGCCAGTATAACAATGACTAGCATTTCCATGCTGTAACCCACAGCTTCTCCCTGGAGGGTTTGCCCTTGGTAAGAAAACAGGAAAGAGAAAGGAGGTTAAGAACTCCCACAGACAGTAGTTTAAAGACAAAAAAATTATGCTGACATTTTCATTTGTAGTCAACTGAACTAAATACCGATCACAGGACAGTCAAAGCTACTTCATATAAGTTTACATTCAGAGCCCACCGCCACCAGTACCACCACCAAATCTTTTATGGCAATCCCATGCGTGGTAAAATCCGTTCAAGTTTTTGAAATTCAGAATCACAGCTGGCTTCAGAGAGCTTTATCCAAGTCAGTAACCCAGAGTCAAAAAACTTACTGTTTTGTGCACTTTAGTCCCCAATATTCAGCAGCAATCAGTGACACTCTGATCATGCAGCTTGCAGACCCCAACCACACCCATTCTCAGTCCCCTCTGGTTCAAGTGGCAAAAGCCTTATGCCCAAAACTTAGTTTGCACTAGGAGAAAAGAACATTAACAGGCAAACGCCCGACTAGAGACGGATTATAAAATAGCTATTTTAAAAATTAACCTTTCACCTTTAGTAGGCAATTGTGCTGTGATATTCATGTTGCACAAATATCCCTGACAGCACTCGACAGCTTGGTCAGGAGACGGGGGTGTTTTGCATGTCATTTTCCCCTGTTCATAGACTTGGAAGCAGCCTTTCTGGTAAACTTTAGTGCCATCATTTATGCTCAGGGAGGCAAAGCACTGCTGGCCCCGGCAGCGATCTCCATTCCCACAGGACATGCCTTCACACACACACTCGTAGTGGACCATATTTAGATTCAGCTCATCTGCAGAGGGGGAGAATTGAGGGGACATCAGCATATGCTCTTATTTCATTTCAGTTACATGCAGAAGATATAGCTATTGTTTAATTCAGTAGACGCTAACTCACTGACTTTCTGTTTAAGAAGGAAGTCGTTTGAATAGAAATTGGTGCTAGTCACACTAAGTGGGACCTAAAGATGTTAACAGACCCAATTTATTAAGATGCTCATTTACTGACAACTAGTTTGTAGCTGCTCAAGTGTCTGGTGAGGATTCTACTCAGCCAGAACCAAAAACATTTACATGTCACACTTGCCGGCGTCTTAGTTGTGATCTGCCTAACTGCAGAGATTAGAAACTGTATACCTATGCTCCTGGGGAGAATACCCATCACCAGCAGGTACTTGAATCAGCAGTGATTTAAATCGGGCACCTGATCAGTAGTGTTTCAGTCCTCATGAGCATTTCTTTAATTGCAGTCTCCTTCTGCCCAGAGCAGACACATAAAACACCAGACTTCTGATGCCACTATTTTACAAACAGTGGCCTGCCAGGATGAATCTGACTAGAAAGTCCATCGGTTGTAGTAACAGTCATTTCAATTAACAAGCAATAAAAGAAATAGCTGCTCTGTAGACTTAAGGGAATTCCCTCTTTATACTTTATAACACTGTCTGGTCACATTTATGTAAGTGATTCAGATCATCTTGATTTATTCAGTGCTGACAAGACCAGACTAGTCTGAGTTTTCTGCAAACTTTCATGGTTGAGAAATAAATTTTGCATGAAAGAGCCACCTCTTGTCTCATGGAAAAGCTACGGCACCTAGGCCTACAGGAAACAAAATTCTCTCTTATGGGGAGGTCTCACCGTTACTTACTTTGTAGATCCGCCAATTCACTGGTGGGCTAGTGAGATATACCAAGTGATTGTATAGTGACCTGCCAACACTCCTCCACTACTGCTTCTGTAGCCTCAAACTTAAATTTTATTCAGACCAAAAACAAAAAAACAAAAACAAAAACTAAGAGTATTGATACTACACCACTAGAGCTTACTGCAAAGTGAAGGGCAGTGCACCACATTATTCCAACTTGAGCAGACCACCATAGACACCTCAACAAGCCCACTGATTGAGAAGACCTACACAACCTAAACAGGTCAGACTCCAGGAGCTGAGGAATGAACTCCCAAATTCTTATTTTTAAGTTTCTCGTAAATCCAAAAGTCTGGCAGTTTCTTATGATGTGGTGTGGAGGAGGGTGGATATTGTCAGCACTAAATTTCACTGGTAACATTTTATATTGGGGATGCATGAGAGGCATACAGGAAAAAGGTGTACACCACACACCCCCACCCACCCACCCCATGGAAAGAGATTTCCCAGATTCAGACAAGATCCTCCAGTAACCCAGAACGTTTTCTATAAGCTTATGTAATTTATATCTCAATAGAATGTTAGTCTGAGTTCCAAAACCTGGCCCTTCTGCCCCT